>NW_017264204.1:3982-176673 GCF_001619985.1 Xylona heveae TC161 | reverse complement strand
CCCCCCCTTTCTATATCTCTTGTCCAATATTGTCTCTTATTCTTCTTCTACTGTAGGTAGGTAGGTAGGTAGGCAGATAGGCGATATAGAGAGGGGTGGAAAGGGGAAATAAATAATTTGTAGATAATCTTTTTTCCCACTTTTGTTTCTTAAATCTCCTAATATTCGTCCGATTCACATGGCATTGGAAGTGGAAGTGTGCTACGCGTCATGACAGGATCTAAGGTAAGGTAAGGAAAGGGAAGGCAATCAAGCTACCTAGTATGTCGTGTCCGCTATACATGGTACATAAGGTATGTAAAGAATGTAAGTTACACTGCTTTGCGTATTGAATGTGATCTATTCACGCACAATGACAAGTAGTAAGTTACCTAAAAGCAGCAAGCTATCCCAGGCCTTGGTCCCTAAAGCTGTGATGTAAAGCGCCATACTCCAAAATTTCCACTTCTCTCAAAAAAGAAAAAATAAAATTAAGAAAATAAACAATAAAATCAAAATGAAACCCCTGGAGAGAAAAAAAAAAAATAAACACGATCCTTTAGACTTGAGTCTTTGACCTTCTCCAACGCCGTGTGATGGCATAAATAACAAATAAAAGGGAAGTAATACGAAAAATGGTAGACATCAACTCTAGAGAAAACTCCATTGTAAGAGTTAGGACATGAACTCGTTATAGAGCAAGATTGTACTTGGCCTTCTCAAAGACCGTAACGACAGTTCCATCCCGCAGGTGAGTCTTGGTTTCTTGCAATTCGTACTTGCCCAAGTAGGGCAGGATTTTCATCCAGACGACCCAATAGACAACACCTGAGAAGAGGATGCCGGTGCCGACGACGGCGTAGAGCCAATAGGGCAACGAAGTGTCGCCTTTGCCGCCTGGTGGTCTGAGGAAGGGCGCGACGAGGAGAAAAGTCTGGCCGACCATAAAAAATCCGGCAATTGGAAGGGGAACGCGAAAAGGGCGAGGGAGGTGTTTCGTCTCTGGGTCGAAGCGGAGGAGAAAGACTGCGAGAACGACGAAGAAGCTGAGGATGGAGCCGGGATATCCTTCGAGGTCAATGATGAAATTGTATGCGTCGCCAAAGGGAATAGCGGCGATAACAACAAACGAGGGGATCCAGTGTAAAAGCAAGCCGGCAGAGGGAGATCCAACGGGCCAGGTGGATGCCCAGAAGCGGGGAAAAGGAACGACACCCTCTTTGGCGAGTTCCTGGTTGAGACGCGCCCGGGTAAAAGTTACAGTCATGACGTTGCCAAAAGCAGATATGGCGACGAAGACGCTGTGCAAGATGTGTTAGAAAGAAAGAAAGAGTGTTGTTGGCAAAAAGGAGGAACAGAAACAAGCCACAGGGAGGGAGAGAGGACACACACCTGAGTATGCGCTCGGCAGTGGCGCCAAAGACGCGGCCGACAAAGAATGAAGCAACGGTAATGCCGCTATGGGCAATCTCTTGTGGCGTGCCGACAGAAAAGTACGATACGTTTGCGAGTATATAAAGAAGGCCGCAGGTGGCGAGGGCAAGAGGACCAGCGATTTTGAGGGTACGGACCGGCCGTTTGACTTCATTGAGGACATAGGCTGCATTGGACCACCTGGAATTGGAAATTTGCGTGTTAAACGATTCAACGCAAAGCAGTCTCAAGGGGCAACTGAAAAAAAAAAAAAAAAGCTTACCCAGCAAAAGAATTCAAGACTTTGAACAATGCAGTCGCATAAGGATTACTGGATGTAACAGAACCTTCAAATGGGTGGTGAAAGCTGGCTCCAGGATTGGGGACATTGGGTGCTTTGCCACTCAAAACCACCCATCCCGTTGCAACAATGAATAAGAGAACGAAAATCTTGACGCTTCCGATGGCGTTCATGATTCGCACGCTAGCCTTTGGCGTGAATATGTGCAAAAGTGTAATGACAGTCATGACAACAATGGCGATACCGCGCGCCTCCCATTCTGTGGCTACGCGGTCCGCCGCAAGCAGAATATTGGTTGCAAAGACGATGCATGCCGTAGCTGGAAAGAGTAGTTGGTATATTGAAATTTATTCAGTGATAATCTGGAAGTAGTCGAATTCATACCAGTGAAGCCAAGAAGAATTGCTTGTACGGAGAAAACAACAGTCACTAAAAGTTTAGGCCGCCGATAAGTGGCTTCCAGATAAACCTTTTCCCCTCCACTGCGAGGGAACATGCAACCCAGTTCGAGCCAAACAAACAACCCAGCAAAGGAGATGGCTAGTCCGAAGACCCAGAGCAGCAAAGCAGCGCCGACGCTGCCAACACTGTTGGTAATCGACGATGGGGTCGAAAATATTCCAGTACCAACCATTCTTCCGATACTGTGAGAAAAGAAGTTAGACGGTCCAAGTTCATTACATCATGGGGATAACTTGTTACTCAAGTAAGCATACATGAGAAATGTTGTCGAGACAATGCCAAGATGCCTGCCCAAACCGCCAGCGACATCTTCTTTCAACGTCAGAGTCCCGATTTCTGCTCCTGGTCCCGCATCGGTCGGTCTATCCCCGAGTGCGTCGCGGGTTGATCCATTTAATGAGCTGGGTTCAGTCGACGAGAGGGCTGTGTCCGACTCGGAAGAATCCATCATGGCGTCGATGGGACGGCCAAGAAATGCAGTTCACGCACAGCGCATACTGGCATTTTAAGGAGCTGTGCACTGGCGTTGGCGATTATTCAGAATGTGGTGAGGCGCCCTTGATTGTACCACATCCTGCGTAATCACGCAATCGCAGGGGCAGCGGGCGATAACACGGATAAGACCGTATCATACTCTCTAACTGGTTTTTTGCTGATAAATTCGAAACCACTCTGTGGAAAGTTGCTGACATGTTAGGTATTTATACCGCATTGTGGAGCCCTTGGGGAAAAAACAAGCAACCATGCAGAAATTAGACGTCCGTGTTAGGATCTGGGGACACGGGAGAGATTTTAGTGCAGAAAGTCGGTGCGAGCGGGCTGCCGTTTAGGCCCAGGTGGCGGGGAGCCTTAACCGAGATGAGCTGCCGACGCTCAATTTCAAGGGTCTCGTTTAAGTTATACGTAATGTCCCCAGCATACGATTTCCTTGTGCGGCCCCGGTGGAACAAATCCAACGCCCGGTAGAATCAAAACCAGTTTCAGCCTCGAGGATGAGATGACAAGACTTGTGCATGGGCTGTATCTTGACTCCTCTGTGACATAAATGGTCTTTCTGTACCCCCTTCTATCCTTGCGGTCTCAGCCAGCCCAGGAAGCGCTGCGGCAAAAGCGGGACCAAGAGACCAATTATGTAAATTCTGAAAATGGCGATTGAAGAGCGGGCTGAGGACAAGCTCTTCCGATTCGGGTTTCGTCATCAGCGTGTCGGCAGGATTATATGGCCAATTAATGGAGAGAGTAGTCGTAAAAGGCGCAAAGAAGTCTTCAAATGGATATTCATGGTAGTGATAGACCAACTTGTCGCGCATACGAGGCCTTGTAAATGGTCAAGTCAGTGCATATAATTAACAACTTCAGATTGCCTAGGACATGTACCAAGGAAGATAATCGATCCACACTGGATGGGGAACAAGTATTTGAGATGGCCAAGGGACCAACCACTCCGGAAGTCGGTCATAGCGCTCTTTTGTCGAGGATACTTGCCACTGTCAAGTCGATATTAGCATTATTTCTTCATAATAGTTCCAGCTAAGTGATTTCCTCACCTGCAAGAAATAAAACATGCCACAAAGCACGGCGATTTTCTCGGGAAGGGCAGATAAGGCAGGAAAGCGCGACAAGATATCGGTCAGCACTTTGGACAAGGGATGAGAGTATAAACTTCGCTCTGGGTGAAGAAGTGATGCAAAATTGGGAATCGGCGGGCCCACAACACTTTTCTCGGGCACGCCATCCGCAATCTGCTGCCGTCGCTCTGCAATGAAGTCGAGCAAAATGCTATCTAACGGACATGTGGCTGCACAATTTCGAGGAGCTGCTGTATATGCCTGGAAGATTCCGTCCGAATCTACGGTTGCTGGATCAAGGCCCAATTGAGGTGTTGGCGTGCTCACCGATGCTCTACTCCGTGGCTCGACGCGCTGGGGATCTAAGAGACAGTCTCGATGTTAGAGGCTTTCACTGCGATGGTTGAATCTGCTTCACACGCACCGAAGGGGATTGGTTGACCAGCAGCATCGCTGTGGGGTCCGGCTGGCGGAAGAGGTTCATTTCCGAAAGAGGGCAGACGTTGACGGTGATCAAGTAGAAAGTCCCAGCCTAATCGCTCTCGCGAGGTGCCCACATCTATCCCCCGCCCTAATGATTCTCTTTGAGAGCCAACAGAATGGACAGGAGACCAGGTTTTAGATGGACCGACAGGCGCCGGTACGGCCGCAGTGCGCCATGAAGGGGCTGGACCCATTCCATCCAACGTTGAGCCTGCTGAGCCGAGCGCGTCTCGTTGAGGCTCACATGCAGCTGGTGCCTGGGACGACTGCACTATTGGCGCATCGTTGTCG
Source organism: Xylona heveae TC161 (assembly GCF_001619985.1). Taxonomy (NCBI): domain Eukaryota; kingdom Fungi; phylum Ascomycota; class Xylonomycetes; order Xylonales; family Xylonaceae; genus Xylona; species Xylona heveae. Next base: position 172,176 of record NW_017264204.1, on the reverse strand, counting down.
GCTGGGCTGGGGTAGCCCTGGATACCTGCAATTGAGGGATGATAAGGACCGACTTGAGCTGGTGGATGCGGAGGTGTGAATTCTACATTTTCGCAATTAGTTGATGATGCTCACTGCATTGGTCCTTCGATCTTGAAACCATTCGACAAAAGGTAAATCAAATCTGATCTAAATCACACGCACCATTAAATTTGTGTGAGCCTAAGAGAGGCTGCAAAATGGCTAAGGCTGAGGACAACCTTCTTCGTATTTCTGCATTCTCCGCTTGGACAGCTTCCTTTTGCCGTAGGTGATATTGAAGCTCCTGATAGGGTTGCTGCGAAGTTAATTCGATAATTCTCCGCTCAAGATTTTCGATCTGATGCCTGGTGCGCGCGCGTATCGCGCGTTGCGCTTCTCGATCATTTGCGCGCTTCTTTTCCAGACGCTCTGGCGTCAGATTGGCGACTCCCCGCAAACTGGTCCCTGGGTTCCGACGCTTGTTCGACTTTGCAGGCAAGTCTTCAGCAGTCAGAGACTCCACGGCAGAGGTGGAGATTGTGGGGGGAGGGATATCCGGGGACGTCGAGTCACCCTGCAGGTTGGTGCTCGCCTCCATGAATCGACTGATGGCAATGAATAGCGAGAAAGGAGCGTTGCTGGGTCATGAGCGAGGTCAAGGTATATAATACCTCCCCGCCAAAGTGGACCTATGGGGGAAGCTGCCGAACGGGTGGAGCGCGGGAAGCGAAAGAAGCTCCGTTTTGTGTCGGCGGAGACGGGGGAGTTCATGTTTGAGTTAGGACTGTCTTGCTCGGCTGCTCGACCCCTGAGACTAATTGCCAATCTTGGACTGTGACTGCCTCTGCCTAGACCTGTGAGCCTAACCAGAAATAAAACAATCCACCTCTCGTGAAGAAATAAATGTGGCTGTACGATCTTTTGATGCCAATCCACGTCAATTCCTCCACAATGAATCGGCTATCTACCCGTCCCTAGTTGAACTTCTCCTGATAATCTTTGTTTATCGGTCACAGCTTCAGAAGCTGTCGCCACCAGCTTGTGGCTTGGCCAAATCAAATGTTTTAGCTTCTCCCAAACGTGGTTCTATCTGATATCTGTCAGCAGTACGGTAAATAGAAAGGCGCCCGAGATAATGAATGACTCAGTCTTTTTCCTGACGGTCCGTTCTGCCTTTCATTGTGCGTTAAGAAAGCCGCAAAACCCACTGGCTATGCTGGCTTGACTTTGTCAGCGTCATTAATGTTCCACGACGCATTAGGTGCATCTTTCAGAGTGCCAGTCGACCCTTTAAGCTCACCAAAGATGTCTCTCGAAGCATTCGAAGCATAAGAAATGTGGATCTGTTTACGATGCCATTTATCAAGGTTACTCTAAGCCAGATGGCCTTATTAGCAGCAGCACACGATCTGGTCAAGTATCCAGCCTCAGCATCCAGCTCTATTAGCTGGCTCAACCTAGGATTCTTTTAGGTGCTAACAACAGAAGAACCGGTCGAAGATGACAGATTAGAAAAAAGCTTTGTACCAGTAAATGTCTTGGAAAGTTTACCACTGTCAGATGCATTATACACGTTCTCCTTCACCATCTGAATAATCTCTGCTCATGAAATAATACCCCAAGCAGTAGCATGCACATGAACAAAAGGATTTGTGTTTGTTTGTTTCCAGATTCAAAGTCCTGCACAGAGCTAACAAACATTCATTTCCCCGGTCTGTAATAACGAAATGGGGCACTGATGCGCCTTCCTTTGTTGCCTTGGTTTGGCGGAGTCATGGGCGTGGTTTTGATAGAAGAGCCTTGCGTGCTTGGCTTTTGAGGGTCTAGTTTGTAGAATGAGTAAAAGCATGATCTCAACTCGCGCAGATTCGAAAATTCGAAAATATTATCGTACCCTGAATTCTATCTGGTATCTGAATCAACGAGACCTCATCCACGGCCTCTCCGTCTTGCTCAAGTTCTCGAATACGAGTGGTTTTTGACGCAGTGTGTTCTGAACAGAAGTCTTCTATGAGCTGTTGGAAGTCCTCGTCTGTCAAGATAGTATTCTTGCCAGGCCAGGCGTGAATCTCCCATGCCTGGGTCGCGAGAATATCCACTAGCAAGAACTGTGCGGTCTGATCGACCCTCTCGTTCGCTGTATAGGAGAGAAAATATTCTAGCTTGGTTGAAGAGTCAGGAATCACTGGAGGAAGGAACACGAATACATTTTCGGCGACTAGAAATGGCTTCAGATCCTCGAATGACGGACGAGAAGCCATTGAATGTCCTTGGATGTAGCTGTGAATCGTGAAGTGTGCATTTAACAGCAATTCAACAAGTATCTTATAACAATATCTCAAAATGAGCGACTTTGAGGGACCGGTAAAGACAAGTAAATAACGGAAGGAGAAGCTACATTTCCACCTATAAAGACCTGGAGGCAACGGTATCCTACGTTCATAATTCACTGTACAGAGTGGTTATCTTTGTTGGGCTTGCGGCTTGCTTAACCCCTGTCCGGCTGTGCGAAAGCGAGAATTCCACCTAAATCATCAATAGTGATAAGTATTTATAATAATAATCTCCATCCCAGTCCCAAGCCTTTAGTGCTGAAGGAGTGAGCGGCGGTTTGAGAAACCGATACCTTGCTTGGGCTCCTCAAAATTAACAGCAAATTATAGCCCTCGGTGAACAGTATTCCTGAAACGCCATTGATATCTTAAGACCCAATTCTTCAATCGTCATGATTTAATGAAGGACTACTCTGGGGCATCCATCGTCGTTTTTTTCGGCAACGCGTCTAATCAGAAAGGAATTGCATTACTGACCGCCCCACTGGAGTCTGCAGGAGCAGCAAGCATCCTGGGAAAATATATAATTAGTACAATTAAGAGACGACAGAGAGGCCAATTCCAATAGCTAGGGCGGAGGAAAACTCACTTTTTGCCTGTGTCTGTCGCACAGCAGCCGCAGAAGATGGATGCAGGCCAGCAGACGACCTAGAGGTTGACAGATGAGTCAATGGCTCCTCGTTACGCTGTTAATCGTCGACAACTTACAGCCATGACAATGGCGACACCAAATCCGAGAGTCGGCCCAACGACCTTACAGTGACACGGATTTTGGTCGGTACCGCACTGGAAACAAACAAACGGGATGGGAAGGCAATCCATTGATGCTGTGGGAGAACGAATAGATTTCTTAGGATCTGGTCTGTTGTATGAGCAATAGATGCCTTCCACAAGGTAACAGAACAGAGGATAAGTTTATTTGCACAGCGGAGGAAGGAACCTCGAACAACCGGTTTGGGGAATTGTTTGGTCGTAGTCAACGATGACGCAGTCGGTTTCGCCAAGCGAGAACCCAACCCCAGACCCCTCGGACGAATACTACATGAGACAGATAGGTTCTGAGTAGGATAATTTAGTTTGCCCAGCTCAAATGCAATAGAGAAAGATGAATAACTTATGGAGCTTTCCCCAAGCAACTTTATAATATCAGTGAATTTCCATATGGCAATTTCGTAAAGTGGCAGGGTGGCATATACAACGTGTCCGGTCAGGACTTTTTTGAATGATGTACGGAGTAACATGGACAAAGCCTTAAAGAGAACAGCCAAGATGTGGTACGCTCAAAACAAGCAGCTCGAGGCGATTGATCTTCTCGAAAGGCTTGAAGACTTTATTGGACCTTGTTTTCGTTGCTATCGGAACAGGTAGGAATCCAATTTGGAGGGAAGATCTATCCCAAATATTACCACGCCATAAATCCTATTGTATTACCATTTTGCACTTTTCCGCTCCACGGTGACAATGACTTGTGTTGCGGGATGCTTGCTGAAAATTGAGCTTCAATTGAATGAATGTCTCAAGCTTCGTTCCATGTTCCCGGCACGGTGATGCGAAATCGAGTGGCTGCTGCGTGCCTACCTTCGCACACCTACAGCAAGGTACAGTTAGATCCCATGCCAGGCACGCGGAGGATCGTCGTCGGGCTAATTGGGCCAAAGGTGCGCCTACTTCCGTGCGACGGATAGTTAACCAGAGAAAGCCCCTCCGGTCGGTAACAACCATCAAGGCACAATGTTGTCCCTCATTTCCCCCAACGCTGTTGACAAAAGGGTTGGCGTGGGTGGGACTTAGGTCATCTGGTCGGTGCGGTCGGAGGTACATCTGGAGGATAGGGGGATACACACGCGATGGCATCAACAATGGGATCAATAGATAGATGCGATGAAATTCAATTCAGCTAATTAATGACCTGTATGATTCCCCTGTCGCTCATACATTTTTCTAATGCGCTGTGGCACAGATTCAACAAGCTTATTGATTTCCTCCTGACTGATTGTATCCCATTCAACTAAGATAGCATTCTTGAGCTCCTCTTCCGTGCGAGCCTTCCAGCGCTTTACCCGTTGTTTCAAAATCCTCCATACATTCTCAATAATATTCAGGTCTGCTGAATATGGTGGCCAGTTCATGAAATGGTTGATGCCTTGATCATTCTTGTATTCTCGAACAGGATTGCACAAGCTTTGGGTTCCATGGCTGCCATCTCCATCTTCTTGTAGGATTTTGTATTGACCTTCTTGCTGAAGCCTTTTGAATTCTAGAGCTACGTGCTCCTTTAGAATTTTATCCCTATATTCTTCCTGTGTCAAATTGCCTCCTCGAGCAGCTGTATCATAGAAAACAAGCTTGGATTTGTACCCAAAGCCAACCATGGCCCAACAATGGAATAATGCTGGTGATTTTTTGAAGTTGAATTGTATGCATTCCACACAGTAACACTCTCCTTTTGTCTGAATGACCCAGTCTGTCCCAGTCATATTGAGGGCAAAATGTACCTCATCAGTAAAGAAGACAGATTTCCATTTCTTGAGGTCCCAATGCTGGTGTTCTGCTGCAAAATTGGCTCTTTTGTGTTGTTGCTCTGCAGTCAAGTATCTCTTCTTTGAAGCCTGATGCTTGAAATAACCATGTCTATTCATCTCCCGCTGTAATGTGCGAGAAGATATCTCCCATCCAAGCTCTTCTAAGAGCTCTTCCCAGCTCAGGGAACGCATGCAATAGCAATTGAGCTGTGGGATCACTGACTTTATCATTTCAGGAGTTATCTTCTTGGGCCGACCAGTGTGGTTTTGCACATGACGAGTACGTGCTGCTACCTCAAGAAATGCATTGAATATCCTGCTCACAGTTCGAGAAGGGACACCAGTTTTTTCGGAGACATCTTTATTTGATAGGTTCTGGATTTTGAAATGAATGACACTATTTCGTTGAGGAGTATCCCATGGAACACCAGGAGGCATGATGGTGATGGCATTGTTGATGCCATCGCGTGTGTATCCCCCTATCCTCCAGATGTACCTCCGACCGCACCGACCAGATGACCTAAGTCCCACCCACGCCAACCCTTTTGTCAACAGCGTTGCCCCCCGGTGAAACCGGTCCGGCAACCGGTAAGATTACTCAGTAGAACCGAGGGAGCTGGTGGATAGCGCAGGACGGTGGATCAGATAAGATTAAGTGGATCAAACAGAACTCCGATACAAACCGAAGCTTCCAGATGAGAAAACGTTAGTCACACTCTTGCCATTTTTCATTGACTAAACCCATTTCTTCTCAAAAGTCCTTCTGCCGGCGCCGGTTGGTGGGCAGCCACGTTCCCGATGATGGCCAAACGAGAAAAAATAGCCATTTCCCTCATAAGAATATTTTTTGATGCGGTGCCTTGTGCGAGGGGCCTTTTTGGGCCCCACCATTATCCGGTTCTTAGTTAATGATGCGTTTCCGTTGCGTTGCACATAGAGCCCGTAGTAAGTAGTACAGCAACCTTAGTAGTCATAATCTGTGGTTTGCACTGTTTAGTAGGCCCGGCGTCCCTGCCCACACATCCAGACCACTTTTAAAGGCTCGTCCGTCCACCATGACACATCTTTGACCTTGGTGGCGTGTTCAACACATACGCTGGACCTCTATATCTCAACTCTTCCAAATCACCCTGAAAACCGATCTCATCATCGGACAGGATGACGGTACCTGAACTTGCAGACAAGCAGACGACCAATGGACTGGATCACCCCAAGTCCAATGGTGTCAGGTCCAATTCGTGGCAGCAGCCCGGCACGTCTGCCGCCGACTTCCGCAGTGAGTTCACCGTTGATCTCCCTTAATTGGGAAGGGAAGAATAACACACTGACGATACGGCCAATTGTCAAGGTGATACCGTAACAACTCCTACGCACGCTATGCTTCAATCCGTTCAAAACGTTCTACTTGATGACGCTTGGAATGAGGGTGGTATGACTGCCTTCGAGCGGCATCTCGCCCAGATTACCGGACGAGAGGCGGCTTTGTTTGCTCTCTCTGGAGTCATGGGGAACCAGCTGGCATTTCGCTCCCATCTTACGCGGCATCCCATGGCTGTTCTCTGTGACAAGCGTAGTCATGCGTTATTGTTCGAAGCTGGTGGTATTGCGAGCTTGACCGGAGCGCTGGTGCAGAGTGTGATGCCCCGAAATGGGCTTTATCTGACACTTGAAGACATCAAGGAGAATGTTGTCCTCGAGGAACGTGGAGACGTGTTTCACTGCCCTACACGGCTGATTCACCTCGAGAACCCGCTTGGAGGTGTGACAATGCCTCTTGATGAGGTTCGGCGAATCTGTCAGTTTGCCCGTCAACATGGAATTAAGGTCCACATTGACGGTGCCCGCCTGTGGGAATCTGTTGCCGCTGGCCACTGTACCCTTCCGGAAATATGTGCCGAGGCAGATAGTGTCACTATGTGCTTCACCAAGGGACTTGGTGCCCCCGTTGGCAGTATTCTGGTTGGATCGGATGACTTTATCGTTCACTCTAAATGGATCATGAAGAGCATTGGTGGACACGTACGGCAGCCCGGCATCGTCACCTGCATGGCTTGGGCCGCTCTCGATGAAGCCTTTGGCAGAGACCCTAACGGCTCCGAGGCTGTTCTGCTCAGGAAGAGTCACGAGAATGCCCGAAGAATCGCAGAGGTTTGGGAGGAACTCGGCGGGCAGCTGGTTCTGCCCGCTCAGACAAATCACGTCTGGGTTGACCTGAGCGCCGCTGGTATTTCCCCACAAGAATGGGTGAAGCAAGGCGAGGAATGGGGCCTGCGTCTGCGTGGACCCCGAATGATTGTTCACTATCGTAAGTCTTTCATATCCATTCACCTGGCAACTTGGTTTTCCTCCACCTCTTTGGCAGGCCTCCCAAGCCTATAAATACAACCCCTCGCGCTCCACCGAATGCACATAGACTTACATTTTTTGTTTCTCTTACAGAAATCACCGACGAAGCTCTTGACAGAATGACTGGTTTCCTCAGGCATATTCTGTCAGACTCTCGACGGCATGCCAATGGGCGAATCAAAAATTCCCAGGACTTCCGCAACATGTATTCCTCATACTAGACATGTTCTGCATCTTTGTGGCCATTTCGAAAAGTTTTTCTCGAGCCTTTTCATTCCTCTTTTCTATTTATCGACCTTTTTTCCGCCGGGGAAAGTTTTCCGACTTTACTGGCTTGTCCGACCACCTAAAGTTTACGGACGCACTATACGTCGCGGCTCTTCTACGAATTGCGGATTCATTACTAGACACCCAGACCTGCTGCGCCTTTCGCATTGCCCAGCATCTCGCGTCTCAGTTTCGATTTGACTCTTACATTGAGTTTTAATATTTTCCTTTCTCGGTCATGAGTTGAAACGATGCACATTCACGAGATTTCCTTTTCATCATCTTTTGCGTGTCAGATCTTTGCATATGTTAGGAGTTTGGCGCGCCACTTGCCGCTCTCACTCTTGTCGCTCGTCGATCAAAAAGAGTAATCAAACGCAACTTCTCATCTCAAAATAACCAACCTTATAGGCCGCCTCTGTGGCTAGGCCCGATAAACAATATAAAACGATTTTTAAAACACATATCACTTCTCATACTCATTCATCGGTATTTTGTGAAGTTACGTGTCTGCATTGTCGTCTAGCAGCTCCATTCGAATACGCTGCTAATGTATGAACTAACTTACTAATTTACTTACGCACCGTATGCCCAGTTACTTGTTCTGACTTTGATGGAACACTCGAAGAGCGAGAGCACGAGGAGCAGCCCAGATCAGCAAAGCGAGATCGAATAAGCAAAGAAAACCCGAATAAATTTAAACGTATTAATCGAAGAATGATAGACTTTTAAAACTCACCACCCACGTGGAAGCTACTTGATGAGATTGAGGGAAACGCTTGGCCAGTTCCGCCAAATAGAGTCGCGGTAACGCGTCAACTACAGTTTGAGGCGTTTTGCTGGTGAATCAATGATTGGAAGACTGATACTCTTGGAAGCTTAGATATCCAAGTTTTCAACCAGCCTGTTCTTGAAAGAACAGCAAAGAGCTAAAATCTAGCGCACGCCATCAGCCAAGAATCAACGATTCTAGGTTCCCGCCTGCTCGAAGAGAATCACCAACCTTGCGCCGTATTTTGTTTTGGTTACAATCAAGTTTATCAACTCAAGGCAGTACTTGCCAATATCGAAATTGCCAGATTGTATTTCTCCTTTGCAATGGCTATCTCATAAAGCCACTTTTTGAAACCTTCGACGAGATTACATCACCTATCGTTTCATCAGATAAGACACATGATTGCTGCAGGGCTGCCAGATAATAAATTACAATGATATTGAGCGAACAAGTTCCATCCATTTGAGGACAGCTTTCCTCCGACGTGCTAGCAGCTAAAGCAACGGAGGAATTCGAAGCTGAAATGCTTCGGCGCAGCAGCCTGCAGAATTATTTGTTTTTTTCATAAATGGTCTTGTGCAACTCTGAACCAATCGAAACTAAACCTACGAAAAGAAGTAACCGGCACTTTGGAAATCTTGGTCGCTTTCAAGAAGACGCTCTCAATACGAGCACTAAGGCAGTTTTCAGCTCTTTTGGCCAGGAAAACAGAATTTCCTGTGCTTCTGAGACTCTGAGCTTATAAAAAGCGGAAAGCAGAGGGCTCCGACTCAAAATTGCTGAAAATCAGCTTTACAAACGCATTCAGGAAAGATTCTCAAATGGACGATCAAGCGTCTGAAGCAAATTGAGACGTCAAGAATTGCAGTCATGATTCATGTACATGAACTCTGGCCATTGAGCTGCTCCGAGTGGCTAATCCTCCAGATGAAAACCTGCGCTTGAAAACTATCTACACGGCTTTGCTATACAAAAATGACGAGAAAACAAGGAACAAGACTTTACTGAGAAAATACCGTGCTCTTGCATAGCTGATTCGCCAACTGTTAGATCATGGACTCGAGTATTCGTGGATCCCTCAGGGCCACGCTTGCGGTCTTCCACAATTCCTAGCATTCTCGTGGAGTCGTCGAGTTCTGAATCCTCACATTTTCATGTTTCCACCGATCCATGGCCTGAACCTTGGTCCTACGTTTTACCTTTATCTGGCTAATATGGCAGTGGCCCGTGAGGCCCATTTGGCCAGTTAGGGTTTTACCCTGGAAACACTCACCATACCTTGCGTATGGTGAGTTGACAGAGTTGGCATGTTGGTGGTGGCCGTGTCGTCCTTGTGTCTGACTGCGATACATGCCGGCCAGCACGTGTCCATACGTACTGTAATCTACCCAGCTACCTTGGCTTCTTGTACGCACAATGACCAATTACCATGAACGTGAGGGATTGCTCATCTCAGATGAGGGCAAGAAACTCCAGGCATTGATTCCCTTTGCAGATCGGCTGAGGGAGCTAGAGAAAGAGAAACTAGTAAGTATAGAATATCAGCCTCGAGAGGATATGAGAACATGGAGTCACTATGCTGTTTCAAGTTGCTAACGAGGAAAAGGAACTACCTCAGTTGTGTAAAACAACCAGCAAGGCCTCCATTATTTGGGGGGGAAAGGTTACTTTTCATGATGTTAGAGTACATAAGGTACCTAATGAAGGTGCTCGCGGGGAGAGATTTGTTAATACTGCCATACAAATGGCAAAAGAGTTGGAAAAGATTGTATGTTGATATAATTTTCATGAATCCGGGTACTTTTAAAATAAGGGAAAGCTAAGATTTTTTAGAATCCGAAAATCACAGAAGCAAGGATCCAGTAACCATGATCAATCCTCAAGCAAAAGCTCGAACAGCTATCAGCAGAATTTACCAATTACAGACATTCTTTCGAGTAGAAGTTTGCCAGACAGGACGCAAACAGAGCAGAACACGAAAACCTGCTAAACAATGTCGAGCAGAGCTTGGAGACAAGAGCCGCACAGCTGCAGAGAGTTTACTTCACAAATCCACATTCTGAAGATTATAAGGGGAAAAAATATCATTAAAACCAAAAAAGTTATTCATTCATAAGTCCTTCAACATAATATAGTCCGTCTGTACAACCGTGCCAATGACAAAATCGTGGTCGCCAACTCGTCGATACCCCCATTTCTCATATGCCTTTATGGCATTCGCATTCTCCTCCCAGACTCCGAGCCAGATATTTTTGAAGCCCTGTTCTCGAGCCATGTTCTCAACTCTTGTGGCTAGTAGACGACCGATTCCCCTTCCATGCACCGCAGGGTGTACGTAGATGCGCTGCAGCTCGCATTTGCTTTCCAGATGATCCACTGAGGCATCGGTGCTGCCGCGGGTGAGATAGGCAAAGCCTAGAATAATCTGGTCGTCCTGCGCGTCCGTGGCGACGATGATATCCCTTGTTGTGTTGTTGTTGTTGTTGTTGTTGTTGTTGTCGTCGGCGGCGGCATCGGTGGCATCGGCTGCAAGATCTTTGGTGATTGCTGCAGGTGTGTATGACTCCTCTAAAAAGGCGTCCAGCTCGTGCGGTGCTACAGAGTGCGCGAATGAGACGGTGAAGACATGTGCGCCTAGTTTTGCAATGCTAGTGGCGTCTGTCGATTTGGCCGCGCGAATAATGTATGGTTCCTTTTGAGCAGGCCCTGCCGTGACATCTTGAGGGCTTGGTACTGTCATTGTGTCCGGGACTACTCTGTGTTGGTAGACGATATTTAATTTTCTTTTATTTCTGTTCTGTTCGTTTCTTTTCTTTTCTTTTCTGCGCCCTTTTTTTTTTTTTTTTTGGCAAGGCAAATTATATATCAGTCGTAGACTCCGATTGATGAAGATATTCCCAGTTTTATGTATGGATTGTCAGTGTCTCTTCGAAGTCCGTAGAGCCCTGTGAGGATTTTGTCCCATTATATCAATGTAATACACCTTACGCAGCACGCCCTGCAATTGACATTGTTATATTCGTCATTTTTCTAGTTTCTTTTAGTTTTAGTTTTTTTCCTCCTTGTTTTCTCCCTTCATTTTTTCGTCTTTTCTCTGTCTCTCTCTTTTCAACTTCTATAAAGGTAATAGTCAGTCCAAGAATGCAAAACTGTCGCAGGTGTGACACTTGTGAACGTCCACGGTCCATCCCACCCAATAGTCCGAGTACCTTTAGTGGGCTCTCCAGTTAACTTCCTAAGAGAGTTTAGCTGGGCGGGAGGCTACTCGCACCGGAGATCCGGAGAAAGCTCACTAGTATATAACTAATAACCCCCCACTAGACCTACCCTGTCCTGACTCACATGCTTGGCTTTTTTTTTTTGCGAATGGTTACTCCGTAATCCAGGTACGCTGATTAGTTGAGTCCGTCATTCTCTAGGCTGGTACCTGTGTAAGTCAAGTAGTTATCGATAACTGCTAGCTACCTAAGTTAAATGTATGACACAGGGCAAGATAACGTCTTTCTTAGAGTCATATCAGACTCTCAACCCCCATATTTTGTACTCGTAGCAGGCATACTGTATATATATACCTACATACCTACATACTTATACTTATATGCATACATAGACCCTTTCGTGGCTTGTGATTCATTTGCAACTCATATAACATCTCTCTCGGGCACATCTCGAGGCCAGAAAAGGAACGGAATACTACTATCTGCAACACACACAATCACACCTACAACTCACCTACAAGTACATCTATCAACTCATCTACAAAACGTCTCACCGTCATGTACATTCGCGCCGCCCACGCAGAGCGAGACCTCCGCGTCCTTCGGCAATTAATCCGGGACAATCCCCTGGGGATGTTCACCACTGCGATCCCGTCTTCTTCGGGGACCTTTCCGTTGCTGCAAAGCAGTCATGTCCCATTTGTGCTTGACGTGGAAGACGAGTCGAGCGAGACCGAAACGGGGCGTCTGAGGGGTCATTTGGCCCGACAGAATCCGCAGAGTAAGGCGATTATTGAGTCGTTGACCTCAGGCTCTACCTCTCCGGACTCTACAGGATCTTCAGGGTCGACAATGAAAAACAGTAATGGCAGTGATGATAATCAGCAGCAGCAAACACCAAAGAATGTCCTCGAGCAAGAAGTCCTCGTAGTCTTCACCTCTCCGCACCACCACTACGTGACCCCGCAATTCTACACCGAGACCAAACCGGCGACGGCCAAAGTGGTGCCGACATGGAACTACGCCGCGGCGCAGGTGTACGGGCGGGCAAAAATATATTTCGACGCTGCATGCGACGAGACGTCAGCGTTTTTGGGGAAACAGATTAGCGACCTGACGCGGCACAGCGAGACGAGGATTATGGGATACACGGCGGGCAAGAACGACTGGAAAGTGAGCGATGCGCCGGAGCGATATGTGGAGCTGTTGAAGAAGAACATTATCGGGATCGAGATTGAGGTTGATCGCCTTGAGGGGAAATTCAAGATGAGCCAGGAAATGGGCAAGGGTGATAGAGAAGGGATCATTCAGGGCTTCGAGAATCTGCAGACCGAGACGGGGAAAGTGATAGCCGAGGTGGTCAAGCAGCGCGGTGAGCAAAAGGATCAACAAAAGGGCTAGGTAAGGTAGTTAGTTCATAAGTTACCTGTCGCTCGAATGGCTGGGGGCGAGAAAGGACAGCGCGAATAAAGGGAATATGAAGAAGGATTGAACCCAAGATTAGTATTTTTATTGTTTATATCCAGCTCGCTTGGCTGGAGAGAGGTATCCCAAATATGTAACGGAATCAAGATGTATACTTAAGAAAGCAATTCGAGCGGTATGCTCGTTCGTAAGCATTGTAGAAGAAGAAACAACAGCAACATATAATCTATATGCATATGCAGTGAGAAAACAACATGATTTTGTAAAACGAAAAAGAGGAGGGTGGGAAGAATGAGCTCGCTCTGGACGCTCCAATGCCATTAAAAAATTGTTTATCCATACTGCCGATTCAGTCGTCATCCATCGTGAGAAGAAAAGAAAGAATAAGGGATCGCCCGAATTCGGCCACATTGATGCAAATTAGGTATAGAAGAAAAAAAGCCCATCGCTCGGAAGAGAAAAAATCTCAGTGCTCCGAATTGCAAGCCGAAAGAAGAAAAAAAGAAGCGCGCTTTCCATCTCAGAAACAATATGCCTGATAATTACCAGGTAAACAGCATGAGGTTGGGGTTGAGCGCAATGGGCAAGAAGAAATGGCAGAAGATAATGGTGCTGAGGGGCCAGATGGCGACGAACAAGTCAATGCGCCAGAGCGGAGGCACGACGTGAGCAAGGACGACCATTCCGACCGCCATGGCAATACAGAAGATAAAGGTGAACTTGAACTTCTTCAGGAGCTTGGGAATTTCCTTGAAGAAGGTCGTGTTCTCAACTTCCTTGGCTGTAGCACCCCAGCTCATGTCAATCTCAAACATGTGCGACAGGATGGCCTGGCTCAAGTGCAAGGAGATACCACCAAGGAAGACGGTTAGAAGAAGAATCCACTTGAAGTTTTCAATGACTATTCATCCCAACATGTTAGCGATGAATGATTTCAAAAGACAGAAAGATCTCTGGGAGGGGGGAAGGAAGGGCAACTCACGAGCTGAGAAGAGACTCCTCTCCTCGATACGGTACCGCAGCACAGCCAAAGAGACGTTACCAAGGCAGTTGAAGACGACGATGATGGCAATGTAGATCTTGAACGAGTCAACGTAGTAGTGGTCGTAGTGGCCGTTGAGCCATCCCATGATGAAGTAGTTGGCGAGCGTCAAGATCCAGGCAGAAGCAATGGCATAATAAGTACCAATGTAGGCCAGAATTGTAAGCTTTGACGGAAGAGGCATGCACGATCCAATGAATCTTCGGAAGAGAGGAGTAAAAGGACCACGAACGGGCCAGAAGCGGATAGGGTGGAAGATCAACTCGCTGCACCCATAGGCGTACTTTTCCCATCTGGCAAGCTCGTCGTACACGGTGAGAGAGACACCCTCCTTGAAACCATCGCCAGTATAGGCACCATAGCGAATAAGGTGACCAGCAGACTGGAGACGTAGAGCCATATCGAAATCTTCGGACACCGTTGATTCAGACCAGAATTTCTCTTCGCCATTTTCACCCTCGTAAGCAATCTCCTGGATGGCAGCCCAACGAAGCACGGCGTTGTGGCCGACGAAAGGAGCAACGTCGCCATTAGCGACGGCGTACTGGATGGCCGTATAGATAAGGTTGGTGAAGAAGCTGCAAAATAATTATTAGCTGACTGGCAAGAGTACGACTGATGGCAGCGATAGGGGACTTACGTAATGCCTCTTTCGAAGAAACTGTCGGTAACGTTCATGACACCAGAGTTGTACTGTATAATGGCAACTTCGGGGCTCTGCTCCATTTCGCTAACGGCGTCCAAGAAACAGTCATTCGGAACACGAGTATCAGAGTCGATCAGAAGAATGTAGTCACCAACACGAATGTTGCCCTCAGCCCAAGTGCGACCCTCATCCTCGCGGATGATGTCGGCGAGACATCGGCGGTATGCCTCATTCTCGTCCTCTTGGGTCCAGTACTCGTTGCGCTCGACGTACTCGAGCTTCTCCTCAACACGATTGCTGACAGCCAGGGCATAGTTCATATTGGAGGCCTAGCAAAGCATTTTAGCACACGATGCGTCACCTTTTCAAGGAAAACCAAAACTCTCACCTTCTTGAATTTACCAGCACGAATGAAAACCTTTTCGCCATCGGCAGGCTTAGGGTTGTGCTTCGGCCGAGCAACCCACCCGATGTTGTGCTCTTCGTAAAAGTCCTGGCGCATGCGAGCCTCCTCCTCTGGAATAAGCTGCATGCCGTCATCGTTGATGAAGATATTAGCCGTGCCGCCTTGCATCTCATATGTTGAGATGGCAGCCTTGATCGAGCGAATGGTAGGTTCAATGACCGAGTGCAAGCCTTCCTTGTAGACAGGGCACTGAATAGTCATATGCGGCAAAGCTCTGTGGTCCCGGTGCAGTCTGCGAGGGGCCTTTCCAGAGTAAAATTTGCTGTTATTGTTCATCTGACTGATAGGTCCCATGATCTGAGCCACGCAGCCAGCAACCGATTGCATAAAGAACTAGATCCATCGTCATCAGTACGTGACATTCATTGAACGAGAATACGAGGGGGTTTCCTCACAAGAGCCAGCCAGATTTGCAACGGCAGGACAGCAACGAACGCAATCCGGATGTATTGACCGTCAATGGCAATTTCCTGCGCAACCCGACCCCAACCGGCGCCCATAGCAGCAATGACCAAAACCAGCGTCAGTCCACTCAAAAAAGCCTGGATCAATACAGTCTCACGAGGCTTCTCAGGCTGAGCATATTCGAGGTCGTAGCCATCAATATCGCTTCCAGGGATCTCGGTGACGACGACGCTGTTTTCGTCCTTTTTCTCGTCGGTTTCTTCGCGCCAGATCATTTGCATCAGTTGCTTCTCAATCCGTTCAGCGCGGTCAAGCAAGTCACGAGGAACGTCGTCCCAGACAACGAGAATTCCAACATCTTGGATGAATGCCGCGAATTGATGCTTCTGAGACTCTGGCAAATAAGCAATGCTAGGGAGAATCTGCAGACGCAGACCATCGGGAAGAGGAACGTAACCGATATCCTGGCGGCGAAGGAAGAGTTTGATAACTCTGGTGCTCACCGTCATGGCAACCTGGGTGTCACAGTCAGCTAGGTAAAAGGAGATGCGCTCCGTGATGGCGGTTGTCCACTAACCTTTACATTGAGACGGGAGACGGCCGCATACAACCCAGCCGGGTCCTCAGCAAGCGTGGCTGGACAGCAGGTAAACGACCCTTTGCCCTTCTTCAACACCACACCTTCGCCTTCAACGTCGTCTGCTGCCCAGAGCTTTTCCAACTGGCGTTGTCGAAGCCAGTTGACCATAACATCGCTCTTGATTTCGGTAATGTCGTCAATCGTCGAATTTCTGAAATCTCCGACGGGGTAGATGGAAACCGGCCTTGAACCAGCTGGTGTCGCTTTTCCTGAGACGCCAGGAGTTGACTGAGCTCTGGGGGTCGTAAGAGCTGGGTCTGGCGCAGTAGCAGGCGTCGGTGCGCTCTCTTTAGAGGCCGGCGCGAAATACGACTTGATGGACTTCATGGCGATGATGGATCAATTAATAACAACAGAAAAATTGGAACAGGTATGGCAAAGAGGGAAGGAATCGAGTCAGTTGACACTGAATAGTCCGCAGAGATAATCGTGCTTTCAAGGGCTCCGAGCCGGTAAGGCGAAGGGCTCGATATGGCGGCCTACGACAACCTTCCGCAACACGGGCCTCGTCAATGGGTAAAGCGAAGGACAGCTGTGGTGGAAAACGAAAGACACGAGAGACCAGCAGCAAGAGGAAACACACGGCAGTTGCAGCAGGTCGGCATATAATATATGCTGGCTGTCGAGCCGGAATAAAAACATTGGGTCAGGTCCAGCCACGAGCACCGGCCGCCGCGGGCGATAGGGCCATCCCAGAAAGGCGTGTTGGCCTCACTCGTCTGGGACATCTAGACGTGTGGTATCCCCAAAAGCGGTCTCTAATTATTGCTCTAGCCTTCAGAGTCAATGGATCCCATGCAATGCCCTTCGAGCCGGCTGGCTGGGCAATTCTCGGCGTGGCCACGATGAGCGCGGGAAGAGGAAAGGGTTCCTTGGTCTGTGCAAGGGACCAGCTTTGTGATGTTCGTGGATCTTTCACCGATTTGGTCGCTGTCAGGCAGGAAAGTTCCAGAGTGGAATAATTGCTCTTCCCGTTTTGGAAACGATTCCATTGCTGGCGCGGGTCTATACATAAGCCTTGACTTAGGTCAACAAGCATGAATAGCAGAGGGTCCTAGCCATTGTAGACATCTTCTCGTTTTGCACTGGCCAGTCGGGACTGGAGAGGTCGAGCCATTGGCGTTAGCTCTATCCAGATACAGTGCTGGCACCGGTAACCCTTAGATTCGTGCAGGGGTTGTGGATTTTCCTGACATATGCGCAACCAACAGGCATGGTTTACAAAATAGAAAACCCCTGCTTGTTCACGGTCACAGCCGCCCAGCTTGGTAAAGACCAGCTTGGCGCATCATATGTAGACTTTCCCCTTTTCAGTGGTGACAGGCACCTGTGCCACGGTTAGTGTTCAAGTGACAAGAGCTAGAAACGACTCCCCACCCCCGAAGGGTTTGGTCGATCATATGCAGCATCATTGGCATTTGCAAGGAAAAGTCCCAAGAGCTTCTCAGTTTCCCAAGCCAGCTTTTCACACCAAGGAACCCCTGTCCGCCATTAGCAACCGATGATGCTCTAAACGAGTTCGAATGCACCCCGAATCGACCGAGCTTCTTGCTCTCATTTTCCCTGTTCCCGTTAATAATTAATGACTCCATTCGCCTCGGACAACGCCAGCCTTAGTCCTAAAGCCGGCCAGTGATCCTTCTTTAGCCATGCGACAAGATCGTAAGATTGACTCTCGGCTCGCCTAACGACAATTTTTTTGACTGCCTCGATTCTCAAGAGATCGATCCCCACCGGGGCTCGATATGTACCAAGTACCTCTGTACTCCACACCAAAGAAGGGGACTTGACTGGAACGAATGTCGCGAAATTTGCTGTCGGCATAGAAAAGCAGTCCATCCCTTCACCGCTAAGCAGATCCCACTGCTGGTGAACACTGTGTACCTCCGGAACATGTGAATCCGAGCGATTTGCGCAGAAAAAAGAGTTCATCGACTGCAACACGAGTCTGACCTATTTTCGGCATGGATGCAAGCACGACATGCATTGGACAGTCTTGCAGCTCCTGAAGTCGGGCGATAAGCCGAATTCTGCACGTTGGAAAAGGGGGGGGTGTGTTGATGGAATTTGCATCGATTGATTTGTGCATGTCACCAATCCCGGCCCAACTGTAGCCAAAGATTAAGATAATGATTTCCCAAAGACGGCTTGGTATACTCAGAGTCTTCCTTTCCACAGCAGGCGTGGTGGATATCTTTCCATTTGGTGTGGGTCGATAAATCCCACCGGCCTCAGGTACCCACGTTTAAGCAACCGCTCTAATTGTCATGTGGCGGTCGCGGCCCTTACCCAAGTTCTCGAACGGGGGTCGAGAGAAGTGCCAGGATTGCCTATTTGGAAAACGGCCACCCCGCTTCGGTAAGGTTGCCATGTTGAGCCAAGGCTATTGGACATGTCAACCAGCGAATGGGATCTGGGGACCTGTCAGCCGTTCTTGGGGAAATATCTCTCAGAATCCCCCCCCGGGCTATGCTTGGAAAAGAATACCTTCGTATTCTACTCTTTCAGTCATTGTACAGAGCACTCTGAGTAAGGTAGGTACTCATCGGCACACTGGCACCCAAAGTTACTCAACGAACTCTGCCCCCCAGACCTCTCGTACTGCCACACTTCGGTTCCAATACCTTCTTTTCGCTTTTCAAGAATTCCTGCATGTGTTCTAATGCAGCCCATTTGGTGAGGGCGCTGCATGATACTTGGGAGCTGACGATGTCCTGAATCGGGTTCCTTGGACACCATTGTGGATGCTCAAGGGCGCCACTCGCGTATCAACTTATGCAAGGATCTCTTTATTGATAGCCTTGCGGAATCATGAATCCCAATCTCCATACTCGCCAGATGAACAATGCTAAAAGAAACCTCGCCACATTCGCCATTGCAGGGGATAACGATTGCGTTGGGCAACTCGTCAAGTGGTGGGCGAATAAATAATTGGCTCGTAGATACATAATATTGAATGATAGGGCCACCGAAACGGTCGATATCTCCATGGGGGCTCTAGGTCGCCTTTGCCATACCGAATTCGTCGGGCAGTCGGCACATAGAGTCGGTGGGACCCTAAAGGCAAGTAAGGCAACCCACGTTGCTCACAGCGATTGAGACGCCGCCCAGGTAAAGGTAGATAAAGTTGGTACACTTTTTCAACTGAACCTTGGAACCCAAGGTTCTAAGACCAACAATTGTTCATGCTTCAGATCAGTGTCAAGTGTTGCATCTCGGATGTGGCTTTGCAAATTCCCGGGCCCGTCCTGTTCCGGCGCACGATAAGCCTTTGGTTGAGTCCCTTCGTGGCTGCTTTGGCCTTTGCTCGATGCCGACTTGTGGCTGCTGTACTAAAGCAACGACGTCGTGGCCTAGAAACCAAAGCCGGGATCAAGTGTTAAGTTTATTGATGGCGCCACCTGAATGTGCGTAAGTGGAGTCTCAATACCATTGCATACCACAAAGTGTCCCGCACGAGGGCTCCCATAACTGTCGTGATACAGTATGCCAAGAAGCATGTTACTTTTGTACTTTTCATCATCGGAATCGAAACTGCGACTGCTCCTCGTGTAGTGTTACATTGTATCATTCATTCTACTACCCACATGGCTCTCAACCTGGCCCTTTCCAAAGCTCTGGCTTCCCAGTAAATTGAGTCAGGAAGGTGCTGAGGCATGCTGCACCACGACATCTAAACGATGCAAGTCATGAGCTGACTGGGGTCTAAATTCAACACAGTTCGTATTCTAATCTTATCCCCACTGATAACCATGCAAGATACGTTGCACAAAGATGGCGAATTTCGAATGCGTCAAGTTGATGCAGCTTATTGGAACCCTGAAAAATGCCATCTAAGACTTTCGCCCGGGAGTTGGCCAGTCTGTAGTTGTGTCCGGCCATGGATGATTTGATAACAAAACGGCTATTGTCCGACCAGAGAATAATGCAAGATCCACTCTGCCATGCTCTTTGCCCGCAGAAGACCCACAAATTTGAGCCAAACCATCATCGCCGGGCCGTCTTTCCGCTTTCGTAGTCAGGATCAGTGTCAAGAGGCATGATTTAAGACTGGTAGGTATCCCGAGCCGAACAGAGCAAGACAAAAGTTTCCGCATACACTGAGCGACCAAACGCAGTCTGTGTCTACTTTGGTCTCTTCACAAGTTGTATTGACCGAGGTGATAAATCTTTATAAATGTCGAGAAGCTATCGTGTATCAAACAAACGCAGCCCGTCGAATTAACGCTTATGATAGCCTTTCCGCTTCCTTTCGCTCCTGCAATATTCGATCATATTCCCCAGTCTTGATTGATCCTGCAGACCAAAGCATGATAGCTTGCACAAATACTGTTTTTCCAGCGTAGTCATTGAATTTCTGAGTGTCCGGTCGCGTCGGTGCGGCCAATATGTAGCCGATAATATTAATCCATTCGCCGACTTGGATATCTGTGGCTCGAAGAGAAGATAGAACAAGCCCCACATCCACGTATGCTACGCATGAGGATGATTCAATTGATTTGCGGCCACGATCTACAACCAGAGTCGCCGAAGGGACCAGGTATTGTGACACGCTAGCCGTAAAGTCAGAGCCAAGTGACAGGTAGCTTGGAAGGAGCACAGGAAGCAGCTGAGCACATACCAGCCCAAAAATCGTACTTTTGTTCCTAAAGCTCTTCTGGGAAGCTCTTCTAATGTTACCAAGACTGAGGATACCGGGCCAAGATTTCCGGCATCCATATTGGACCGGATTTTAGTTGGCAATGATAGAAGACCCTCAAATTGTCACAATGGCATAACTATGGGTGATGGGCCTTTTCAAATTCATCCCCAGACTTGAAGCAGCAAAAGAAAGAGCTGTAGCAGCAAAAGGGCCTCCGTAGAGCTCATGACGCCAAATATGTTTACATTTTGCCCTTGTGGAGTGGGTTGTCAGGCACGCGACAGATGATCCATCTATTGATAAGTCACGTGGTGACTGGAACTCGATTAGCGTCGTCATAGGCTCAACCTCGACCTTCCACCTGCTCCTCGCTCACCTTCTCAAGCTTGCTGATAATCTCGAAATATATTCGTGTTTAAGGCACTCATCTATCACGATCACCGTATTTGCCTCTACACCTTTGTGGCAGCTCGAGTGTTTAGACTAGAGCCCGTGGCTGCGCCCCACATTGCCGACATCTGTCGAACATCTACCCCGCCAAGAAACTCAGCTTCTGGTAGATACTCTTCACGCAAATCGGCGTGCCAAACCAGGATTTGCAAGAGGCGATAGTCGCTACGCCTTCATCTGCTTAGAGCTTCGTCTTTTCTCATTTGCCACCCATTTTTCATTCACCATACATCGTCGAAATGCTGTCGTGGTTCGGTGGCGGGGGCCAGAAGAAGAGCGATGCGACAAAGAATGCCATCATCGGTCTGCGCTCGCAGCTCGAGATGCTGCAGAAGAGAGAAAGGCATCTGGAAAACCTTGTGGCCGAACAAGATGCTGCAGCTAGAAAGTTTGTCAGCACGAATAAGAATGGTATGCACGTTGAGTACCTTCATTTGCACCTCCCGCATCCCACCCATGAAACGACTTAGGCACTTAAGATCTGAAAGACCTTTTGTTAACTTGCCATCGCATTAGCTGCCAAAAGTGCGCTCCGAAGGAAGAAGCAGCATGAACACTCTCTCGAACAAACCAGCGCACAAATCTCCACTCTTGAGCAGCAGATCTACTCGATTGAAGCCGCAAACATCAACCAAGAGACCCTGAAGGCCATGCAGAATGCAGGTGCCGCAATGAAGCGGATTCACGGTGGTCTTACCATGGACAAGGTCGACTCGACAATGTATGTCCTGGCCCGATACAGACAGATTTGAAAAGTCCACAGGGTACTGATGATTATTTCAGGGACGAACTAAGAGAGCAACATGCACTTGGCGAGGAAATTGCGACTGCCATTACAAGCGCGCCGATTGGCGAACAACTTGACGAAGGCGAGCTTGAGGATGAGCTCAACGATCTTGCGCAGGAGGAATTGGACAACAAGATGCTCAAGACAGGAACTGTGCCTGTGTCAGACCAGGTGCACAGACTGCCCACCCCTGCAAGCGGCGAACGTGAGTCCAATGTTCTCAGTATCATCTTCATGGAAACATAACTAAATTCATTTCTTTCCCTTACACAGTCGCTGGCAAAGCTCCCGCCCATATCGAGGAAGAAGACGACGAAGAAGCCGAATTACGGAAGTTGCAAGCGGAAATGGCCATGTAATCTCCCTCTACGTGGCCTTGAAATCAACCTGGGCCTTTCCCATCTGTAGGAGATTTGGCGTTTCTCATCTTTCTATCTCAAGTCATATTTCTCTAGACTTTTTGCTTGTCGCTTCCACGGGATCTGACCTTCTGATATCGTTCACATTACAACCATGCCTGAGGTTACTTTGTCTGGCTCGCTCCCTTTCCGCCAAACCATAACGAGACATTTCCCTCACCCTAACTTTACATCTGTCTTCTGTCTCGTCTCCGTTTGCCGGCCGGGTATCGAATACCTAGTATTGTCCAAGGTCCTTAGTTTCTTTTTTATATAATCGTCGGAAGGCGTTTCTATGGAGGGCGTAACTTTCTTTTCTTTTTCCTGTCACCGTTGTTTGTATGTATCCATTCAGCTTCAAATGTCGCTTATTATATCAAGGATCAATGCATGAATCATATACAGTATACAAGCTGCATCAAGTCATTTCCCGCTCACATCATCTAGCAAATCGATGATTTTGTAACCCTCAAGATTGGCGCGGACTTATTTGAAGAACCATGGACCAGAGTCCCACCTCTATACACTTCGTGTTATTACCTGTCCTCCTATCAGCAGATACTAGAAAAGTGATATAAGAATAAAAAATGATAAAAGAAAAGAAAAGGAAAGGAGATATATTACCGTGCATCAAGGATATTGATAATAATATAAAAACATGACTATATGATACTGATTCTCTAAATGGAAGGAGAGTCAGTTGTGCCCCAGCGTTGCGGCAATAGTAAGACAAAATCCAATAAACTATAATGCGTATCACCCCGGGAATATCCCTGCTCTCGCCAATGAACTCCTGGAATATAGATAACGAGATTAGTTAAATTAAAAATAAAAGAAAGAAAAGGAAGTATCTAGGACTTCAGCTTCAAGTGTTGGGTACATAACCAGCACCCCCATGATACTTGTCCGACCAGAGAATTAAATAATTCTAGTGTCGACAATGTGAGAAACATAAGCCAATTACAATATTCGTATATCAACTGGCGTTGATGGTTTAGTGGTAAAATTCGTCGTTGCCATCGACGAGCCCCGGGTTCGATTCCCGGTCGACGCATCTTTTTTTCTATTTTTTCGTATAGATATCCACCGTCAATTTTTTTGACGTCTCATCTTGCCACTCTCCTTTTGTAGGTATATTCTTCTGGTTTTAAACATTTTTAAAATGTAATAAATTCAAGAAATGTTGATTCCATTGAGTGTCAATTATATGTTAGTAGAACTGAAATAGGCTGCTTATATAGTTATGCTCTTCACATCCCACCCCTCAAATATTGTGAAAAGACAGACAAATGTCCCTTCCTGTTCCTTTTCTTTTCAATAGTTGAGACCAAAAATTCGATCATCAGATTAGTATTATTACGTCTACAAAATGCAGCAGAATTAGGGTGTCAGTTGGGGCCGGTGGAAACCGGTTTTCTTTGGTCTTTGGTCTTTTATGCAGCGTACCCGGACCAAGTGTGGAATTTTAAAAGTAGGGACCAGACCACCTTGGTTGGTCTTTTGAACATGCCTCCACCGGTCTGTGATCACTACCAACATTACCCTGTTAGGAAGTATATCAATAATCAGTCACCAAAATTATGCTGGTGAATTTCCCAAAATATGCACATTTATACCATATTTATGCATGGATGGATTTAGTTTAAGAAACCGCCCACGTCCGGTCTGGAGGTTGGTCTTTACCTTACAAGACCACCCCAGACCAAAGACCACCTTGGTGTGGAAATTTCGGGCAAAGACCGACCCAGACCAGACCAACGGACACCCTAAGCAGAATAGACGAAACTTGAAGGAACCTGCTTCTGGCTTTGCAACCGCGAGAGTCTTCTGTTGAAAGAGGAAAGAGCCACTCAGAAAGTACAAACGGTAAGAACAGTAAGTACCTAGAGCTGTATAAATATACGTGGCTTGTTGACATTTTGCAATAATCTTATCGTCATCGTTATTTGATAGCTGATTTTCTTCAGAATCGAAGATTGAATCGGGCTTATTGCTGTCGTTCTGGTGCTGCTTCATATAAGAGCATAATGGCACACGTCACATTGGAGTTAAGTCCGCTCAAACCAGGGCACACACCTTGCATTGATGACAACAGAGAGTTACCTTGAAGATGCCGAGACACGTCACACGGTTGAACATGAAACGGTAGATCCGAGATTCGGTCTCGGAACGAGCATTAAAATCCGCCCGCCTGGACCCCAATGCTCTCAAAGGCAAACCAACCCAAGGCCGTCTGGTCCTACTTTCAAATTTCCACACTTGATCCGGGTTTACTGTGTAAGAGACCAAAGACTACCAGTTTCCACCGGCTCCAACGGACACCCTAGCCAGAGTTTACCATGGTCGACTATACAGAACAAGTGAAAGCTCTTTCTGCCGCGACATCGGGAAAAGAATTTGGTCTTAATAAAGGGAACCGAAGAGTTGCAAAATATCCAAGACCAGAAGACAAACATATGTCATGAAAAACGGAAGATAAGGCAGCCGCAGAGCAAAAGTGAAATTGAGAATCGTGAAAACAATATAACCGACATGATGGGAAAAAATGAAGCTTTGGTTTGAAGATCAAATTCAAGAAATGAGACTGAATTTCTGTGTTTAAGGGACAAGGTCTATAATCTGGAGGATCAGGAATTGCCCCTCTTACAGGGGAATTTTGTGGCGGACTTCCTCAAAAAGTTAAAAAAGCAAGTATAAAGAAATTGGTGGACCTTCTGGGAAACCGGAAAAGGAAAACCTGTCCAAAGAAAAACAAGAGGACCAGGAGCAAGACAAGAAGGCACATTCAGCCCACACGCTTCAGCAGTTCGCAAAACTCATTACCACAAAAGACCTGCAAAAGATGAATCTTCCAGGAGACTGCAAGGAAATCATCAAAAATGCATCTATTGTATGTGGTCACTGTTCCTTATTCGTGGCGCTTCAGAACTAATAAGTAATGCCAATGTGCAGTACATTGCAGGGAGAAACCAGGCCGCACATGACACCCGAAAGATTTTTGCCGAAGTTCTTCAGAAGAGGGTCAATAGAGACCCCTATGGAGAATGGAAAATTTGGGCCGACCTTTTTGAATTTGTATACGGGAAAAGTGCCGACGATATTGCAAAGGAATGATTGGGAGCCTTTAGCTGCCCACTACCTTGCTGGCATGATAAGACCAATCCAGACAACAGACCAGCTTGGTGTGGAAATTCCAGTCAAAGATTGACCAAAACCAGACGGTCCAGACCAACGGACGCCCAAATTGTACAGGGTAGAGCATAGCTAAATCTTATGCAGGCAGCTCGGTGGGCTGCTTGCCAAGGATAACTTCACTAAGGTGGATGAGCACTGTTACAAGGATTATTTGAAATTCAATTTATTTACTAAATGCTAAATTCTAAAACATTCTGTCTGCTTAAAAAGGGAATCTCTCAATCAAAAACTCTTAGTAGTTTCCATGGAATGGGTCCATGTGGTATCCGTCAGTACGAGGTCGGTCATGATCAAAGTCCAATCGCTTGTAACCATGTTTTCGAGCTTCCAAATAGTCGGCCATGTTGAACACTTTCTCGTCCAGTGGCTTATCAATACCAAGTCGCTTAAGATATGGGCTGTCAATTGGCTTCAACTCTACCTCGTCGACCGGCCTGGCAAAGTAAATAACGCCAATGCGCTTGTGTCTCTCCTGGTCGGCAGGTGGCTTAACGACACGGTGGATGGTGGCACGGAAGAGACCACCGGTGAGCAGCTCAAGCGCCTCTCCGACATTGACAACAAGAGACTGCGGAAGGTACTGCACCCACTTCCACGTATTAGTGGAAGATTCAAGAATTTGTAGAGCCGAGATAGGCTGGCTGAAAAGGAAGGTAAAAGTTCCCCAGTCCGTGTGGCCGGCAAGGTAGAGATCTCTGTATTTATCATTGTCTTCATCGGTGCGCGGGTTATAGATCATCTTCACATGCTTTGTCAGCTGAACGAAGCTCAATTCCTCTAAATCGGACAATGTTTTCATTGTATGGTTTAGCGGGACAGGAAAATAAAACTTACGTAACGAAGATATTCGGTACTCTCTTTGCCAAATGCATGGGTGGAAGCAATGGTCTCTTCGGGAACCTCCAAAATAATTGCCATAAGCGCGAGCAGTTTTCGCAGAATGTTGTGTCGAATAAAGCCAATGACTTCATTAACCTCATCCACATAAGGTCTGAGGACCTCGGGGTGCTGGTGGTTCTCGGGGTCGTAGGTGAGGATATTGTAGTGGTCAAGCTGGTAAGGGGCGTTAGACATGAGAGAGCGAGACAGTCATGGGGAAGGAAAAACAGTACTTACAGTCTTGTGGAAGCCACCCTTGGCTCCAAGCTTTCCTGCTGGCTTGAAGCCAACATATCGGCCCAGCGCGTCTTCTTCCGGTGTAGCTTTAATTTGCATTTTCAGCAGGAGTACAAGAAATGTTCGAAACAACAAGAAGTCGACCAACCTTCATAGGGTGCCTTCTCCTCAGCGGGAAGGGTCATTACGGCATGAGCCAAGTTGACCTGAGATTCACACAACTCGTCTGAAATTCCATGGTTTGAAATGGTCAAGAAGCCGTGCTTGATGACACCGTCAAGGAGCTCCTTTGCCAAAGACTTTCTTGTCTCTGGGTTTTCGAATTTGGACAGATCAAGGTTCACGAGTTCGACATAGTCCACTAACAAGAATAGTCATTAGTATATGAACTCTTATTCCGGCAAAGAAAATGCATAACTTCATGTCATATGGCTTACACTTCTCTTTGGTGGGAGCAGCAGGAATGAATTTGGGAATAGTTGGCTTTGCCACAGCAGACGGGCACACGGCGCTAGGCATGATGGATGTATAATGATATTCAAGTACTTTGTTGATTTTGATTCTTTTCCTCGTGGGTTATCGTTGATACAGCGGATATTCGGTGACGACAATTGACGCTTTAAATCAATCTGAATACGGGCCTTCTGCAATATGCACATACTCGATAACTCATCTACACTGGCATTATTCATTCGGGGTCACCAGAGGAGCATTGCTGTTCTCATCGATGGAGTGTCCGCGGGACATATTGAGCTCCACCTTGGTCCATGTATCACGGGCATGCCGTGGCATCTCTAACAAGCCAGGCAGAGACAAGGTATTCGCCACAAGGCAAACGGTGCAAGACGTTCTCATTTGACCATTGAATGTTTGTCCTATCGCCGCCGTGCTGTTGAAGGATTAAATTGAGTTTAGCGTTAGGTAATACCTTGCCGCCGTGGGTCTGGAAGTTGCTTATCAGTGTGGTGGAGTGAACATCGCCACGCTAACTGTAAATGAGAAACACTGATGGAGCTCCACCTTAACGATAGGTACCCAGGTATACTATTACAGGTACCTTTTGTTGGTGACGTTTCGAGTATTCCCTAACCAACTAAGGGTACGTACCCGCTATTGGAGACCCTAATTGATCCGGCTCCCGCTCACTATCTCGATAGGCCGCCCCATCTAATTAGGCCGACAGCGTCTCTTGCCCTAGCCAATGGTTCCTCCCCCACAAAGTATCCTCCATAATGATAGTGAAGAAGTTGAGATTCTTGATATAATGTCCTCAGTTTCACCCTTCAAGATGTTGTTTGAATCACCTCATCTACGTACACGCTTGTTCAATTTGCTCCCCCAAACAGTCTTTGATTTTTTTGACACCATTTCACCTCCCAGGAGATGGTCCCCCACCAGTCTCAAAAATGGTATCACCGCTGGGCCTGGTACGAACCGGGCATGTCAAAGGCAGAGAAACTCCTGTTGTTCAAGTTGGATTTGATGATTTTGACCTTTGGTTGCTTGACATTCTTTACCAAGGTTGGCTTGATCTATCAACAGATGTGCAAATGTCGGATCATTAACCTCTATCAAATAGTTTCTTGATCTTCAAGCTTTCCAAAATGCCTATGTCACGGGCATGAAGGAGACGACACACATGGAGGGTAATGATCTACAGTATACGACGGGTGTTTTTCAAGCTGGCTACTGTTTGGCCATGATCCCTTCAAATCTCTTGCTCACACGTGTCCCGTAAGTTGTTCTTCCTTCGATCCAGGAAAATCAAGAAAATATACGCCTCGAAAAATTGCTTACATTTTGTCTCTTTTCTATTTTCTTTTAGCCCGAACATCCTCATCCCGTCATTTGAATTGGTCTGGGGTGTTTTGACCCTGCTTACGGCCTTTGTTAAAGACGTCAAGCACGTGTACATTGTGCGATTCTTTAGTGGCATTTTTGAATGTGTTGCATATCCAGGCGTCATTTATTGCATTGGCTGCTGGTACAAACGTTCAGAGATTTCTCGTCGCCTCAGCCTTTTCTATATCTCTGGACCTCTTGGTACCATGTTTGCTGGCTATTTTCAGGCTGCGTGTTACTCTCATCTCAATGGCAAAAACGGTAAGAATTAAAATGAATGGAAAAACCCTTATTTTCAATCGACCTTCTGCTTACATTTTTGAAATTATAGGTCTTGAGGGCTGGAGTTGGCTCTTTATTGTGTAAGTCATGATTGTTCTTGAACCAAATTCAAAGGTCTACCAAGTGCTAACCATGCAATCGATAGTTGCGGATGCATCACCTTGCCTGTTGCTATCTTCGGTGCCATTGTCTTTCCAGCCCGCCCGGATTCAGCGAGGCCGAGCTGGTGGCTCACGGCGGACCAGATTGATCTGGCGCGTAGCCGAATGGCATTGGACGGAAATAATGCGCCCAAGGTCAAATTGAGCGGAGCGGCCATTGCAAAGACATTCAAATCGTGGCGGTGGTATGCTTTTGTGCTGCTCTACATTGTCTTCAACCAGGCAATGATTACCAACGGTCAACCTTTCAGTCTGTATCTGAAGGCACACAACCATGTCTATTCGGAAACGCAGATCAACGATCTACCCACTGGACAGAGCGCCATATCCATTATTACTGCGCTCATTGCTTGCTACTGGGCTGACGCGTCCGGGCTTCGCTGGCTCCCTTCTTTTTGCATCTGCATTTGCATGACTGTTGGCTCCATATGCATGGCGGTCTGGCATATTCCCGTCGGACTCAAATTTTTCGCCTTTTATATTGCCGGAATGGGAGGTGCCCTGAATCCGCTTTTCATGTCTTGGTCATCCGAAGTCGTAAGTTCCACACACCACAAGTCAGAAATACTTTTACACATGACACAAGACTAATAGCATCTCACATTAGACAATCAACTCCGCCGAGGAACGAGCTATTGTCATTGCCAGCATGAATGCTTTCGGTCAAGCATTGCTTGCCGGTCTCAACATTGTAACCTTTCCCACGCCCAAAGCTCCTCGCTTCGAGTTTGGTATGTTTCACTTCGTTGACTTTTTTCTTATCCCAACATGAATTGACAATAACTCTACAGGATGGTACTGGGTCATGGCCAACAATATTGCTCAAATTTTCCTGGTTGTGGGCATCCAGTTCCTCTACCGGCGCGATAAGCAAAAGATTCAAATCATAGAAGGAACAGATAGTCCTGCTGGAGATGACTACGAACGTTCGGTCGAAATCACCACCAAAAAGGACATTGAGCCGTAACGATGGATGGCTAAGCTAAGTGTGGGAAAGCTCGCAGCAGTGTAAGACTATTTTGGAAATGGATATTAACGATATCGGTCTGTGGTCAATTGGTGTTGGGAGTTGTCAGTTGAGGACTCTTGCAACCAAAGTCAAGTAGTGCTGTTCAGGGTTCTATCTTTTTGATTTCATGTTTTCTCCCCGCCCCTCATTTATGTTTTTTTCTATTTTCTTGTTGCTTTCATAGCTTGTCTTTTCACTTAAGATACCCGGGGTTGTCAGTTGGGGATCCTTGGTTTCGTTCTCGATATGACATACAGCCTTTGTTTTAGCAATGAACATTTATAGTACTCCTGATTACCAGCGAGCTGTTTCAATCTATAGCTTTGTGTTCAGAATCGGAAACATTGTGACTTGTGAACTTGAGACCAGTATCAAAAATAGACTCAGTCAATTAAACAAACGGAAACTTTGCCATCATAGACTCATAGTCCTGGCCAGCACTTTTTGTAGCATGACCAGCTCGATGATACAACCTTGTAACAATTTAATGCTTAGACCTATCCTGTCACCCTTCCAATGTTGCCTCAACAGATATGAAGCACCGTCAACTCGATTATCCCATCCATATCTCTAATGAACTTGACGCTCTCCTTGAACGCCTCTGTCTCGCAAAACTTTCTGTGCGCATCACCGCTAGACCAATCGATCAGCGCTACAAACAGAACCCCGCTCTTTTTTCCTGCATCATCTCCTCCTCCTCCTTCTTCTTCTTCTTCTTCTTCTCCTCCTCCCCTCACCGGGAAATGATTCTCCACGCCCCATCCATATTTCACAGCCTTGATCTCGTCGTGTGTACCGTGACTCTCCTTAGTGTTGCTAGAAGGGTCTAACAATAGCTTATGGATGCTGGTATTACTTACAAAAACTCGCTACCTTATTCTCCAGACCTAAATCCAATAGAACATTGCTGGTTTCTTCTTTAAAAAAAAAAAAAGAGGTCTACAACATAGATGATGAGCAAATAGATGACTTTGATATGGAATCAATCAATTATCACAATTTAGGGGATATATGTATAACTACATGCTTTGCTTTACCAAAAAGTCTCTTCAACAGTCTTATTAAGATCATGAGGTCTTGCTCTCAAGCAGTGATAGATGCACAAGGGGGGCCAACAAAATATTAGAAATTTCATGAATTATACTACAGAATCTCAGTCATCCCAATGGTTTATTCAGAACAAATTTTACATGTGTGGTCATGGATCAGATTACAATTAAATATTGTGGGTAGTCGGGATCCGTGATCGGCACTCATTCGTAGCCTAGTACTGTACTGTAGGTAGCCAAGGGTTGATGAACGAATAGTAGGCGGACCATAGCGAGGTTCCTTAACTGTAGTACCGTAGAACGCGAAGGCTGTAGCGACACAATCCTCTCACTTTAAAACTCTCAAGAATGTACAATGCGAAAGATCTGAAGACCAGTTCGGTTTCAATGCTATTTTTTATTTGGACCATATTTTAGGGAAATAAATATCTTATAGAGATTTATTACAAGCGTCTTAAAATATTTACTTCCCAGCACTTCTGATACTTGTAGACCGTAATAGATAACCTTCCAGCC
This sequence comes from Xylona heveae TC161, assembly GCF_001619985.1. Classification (NCBI taxonomy): domain Eukaryota; kingdom Fungi; phylum Ascomycota; class Xylonomycetes; order Xylonales; family Xylonaceae; genus Xylona; species Xylona heveae. The sequence goes on along the minus strand of NW_017264204.1, from coordinate 140,644 downwards.
AGATCAATGATATTATTCAAAATTTTATGCTATAATACAATACGGAAGATAGACCAGGTTCTACAAAAAAAAGAAAGAAAGAAAAGGAACGTCAAAAGAAACTCAACCCAATCCCTCCCCCCCCCCCCCCCTTCTCCTCCCTCCTTCCCCCGCTCTCCCGTTCTATAAAGAAGCATCTCTCGCCTTGATCGCATCCGAGAAAAAGTCCAAGCCCGCATCTCTTCGGATGGCGCCATACATGGACGAGCTATCCAAGGGCCGGCCACCGAGCGAGTCTGCAAAGGCCTTGGCCCGCTGCATGTGTTTGAGCGCAGCCTCGAGCGCATCGAGGGTGGTTCCATTTTCCGACGCCACGCGCAAGGCGTGTCGGACATCTTTCAATGCGAGATCCACCCCGAACCCAGCAGATTGGTCTGCTTTCAGTCAGTAAATAGTAAACAGCAAACAACCACATGTTCTGAAAGAAATGATTCCTGGGAGTCAGAAGGAATTAGAGGTTAAGGAGGGGATATACCTATCGGAGGCGCATATGCGCCTGAAGTAATACGTTTCGAATACGAATACACCACTGGGCCAAACATGTCGCCGAGCATGGTCTCGAGGATTTGCGAACCAAGACCGGTCTTTTCGGCAAGGACATGCGCCTCCGAAATGACTTCCATGAAGCTTATGACTATGACGTTTCTATACGAGAAATCAGCCACCGAACAATGTTGATGGAATGCATTGTTGTTTTTCCGGCGCCTTCGATCTTGGGGGGGGGGGGGGTTTTTTTTGTTCAATGGACGGTAAAATATGAATAGCTGAACATACCCGGCTATTTTCAACAGTGTAGATTTCGAAACGTCTTCTCCCATGGGAATAATGGATTTGGCCATGACGCCAACTAGATAGGGCGAGAGTTTTGATGTGGCTGATTCAGGACCGGCAAGTGTGAAGATCAGTTTGCCGGCTTCTGCCATGGCGGATGCTCCAAACACTGGTGCTAGAAAATAATTGTATGTTAGTAAATAATTAAATGATAACTGTTAAACTCAAATGCTGCATGGCAAGGCGGTTGTGCACTTGATCGTTAATGGTGCAAAGACCATGGGAAAAAAAAAGAAAATAAATACAAGGGTGATACACATGAAGAATAAAAAAGGAAAGAAATTTTGAATGAAAAGCATATTACTTACCAGCTACAAACTCTGCATGCGCATCTGTAAGTTTCTTCGCAACACTGATTGTCGTTTCGGGATGAACGGTTGTGGAGTCGACAAAGATTTTTCCTTTTAAACTGCCACTGCTGCCAGAAGCAAGCACTTCGTCTATGACAGAGTTCAGAACCTGGTCATTGCTGACCTGCATAGAACCGTTGTCAGCAATCGACTTGCTGCATAATGGAGCATTGGAAATATTGTAAAGAGGTGTGACCGTGTTGTTTATCGTACCCGAGTGACGAGCCGAAAAAGTGGTTAATATATACGGTATTAAACCAAGAATACAATACACAATACGTACACAAGTAAAAATAATGTCCGAATTGGCAACAACCCCGCCGACAGTCTCATACGGAACTCCGCCGAGAGCCTTGAGGCCATCGCCGCGCGACAAGGTCCGGTTGGTATATGACAGCGGCGGCGCACCTGAAGCTGCGAGATATTTTTGCAGGTTCTTGGACATGCCGATGCCCATGGAGCCAAGGCCGATCCAGCCCAGTCTGGTGTCCGTATTCAATGTTGATGTCATGATTGATGATTTTATGATTCTTTACACTCAGCAGGATTCAGATGCACAAATAATTCAAGAAATCAGAGAAGAGAGTATTGACCGGTATACTGTATACTGTATACTGTACTTAGTATATGACCCGAAAGAAAGAGATGATAAAAATTATTTTTTAATAAAAAGCATATAAATTATCCATGGACCCTGGAATAAGGATCCATTCTACATATGTCTGATCAATTGCGTACTGTTCTGTGTTATGCGCTGTCTGGGTTTCTGGGCGTGCTTCGGGGAAGTGGCGCTCCACCAGGGAAGATAAGGAAATACATGCGCAGGTATCATAGGTCCTGTACCCAGGCGAATCGGAGATTCCGTCATATGCTTTGTGCAATTATAGTTCAAGATACAATAACGGGGATAATTCGTTTGGAAATGCTACTGTATTGTGATTGATGCAGCTAGTTGCCCATGTTGACTCCAAGAATCTGCACCCACGTTTCGGTTATCCCGCAGTATGTCCGCCACGTCCTATAGATAAGGAACTGTTTACATGCTTTCTATGGCTACGGAGTACGTTACGGTAGTGAACTTCATCCCTCCACCCTCCACCCTCCACCCTCCACCCTCCACCTTCTGTCCTCAACTATAATACTTCGGTCCGTTCGGTTAACTTACCGCTACCCTCTTACCAGCCCCACGGCCGCCGGCGGGTGGAGAAAAGCCGAGCTGGAGCCGTTGGAGCTCCTCCTCCAATATCGGAGCTATTGTCTCGGAGATTTTATTAGAGTGTACGGAGTATTGTAGAGGACTTTATTATTATATTTGTCCATTTGTCCATTTGTCCTGTTACTAAAGAGCACACATTTCCAGTTTCCGATCTGTTTCTGATATATCCTTGCAGTCAAATAATATATACTCATATTCTCGTCCTATCTGTTGAGACTCATTCTGCAATTTACCATTATTTCCCATTTGCTATACTGAGTACTTTACTTCGTACCTTATCGAAATGTCGTTCGGCAAACTATACCACTACCCGAATGCGCCGCGCGCGACCATGTGTTTGGTCGTTGCCGCCTTGAACGGGCTCAACGTCGAACTGGTCGAGGCCTGGCCCATCAAGGTCGACCCGTCCAAGGGCGGCGTGGGCGATACCTATCTTGCCAAGTTCCCCACGGGCAAAGTCCCGGCCTTGGAGCGACCAGATGGATATACAGTGTATGAATGTATCGCTGTGGCATATTACCGTAAGTTTTTTTTTTTTTGTCTCTCTTATAAACGTTTGCTGTTTTTCCTAAGTACTTCATATACATTTGCTGTATTTTTTTTTTTCCCTCTATCTATTTTTTCAATTATTTTCTGTTTAAAAATAAATGAATATTAACCTACATCAATGTAATAGTGGCCAAGCAAAACCCCAAAACAACACTCCTAGGCACATCGCTCGAAGAAGAATCGTCAATTCTCCAATGGGCCTCGTTCGCCAACAGCGAGCTGCTCCCGCCCATCATGGCCTGGATCAATCCCGTCGTGGGTAAAGCGCCCTCGAGCCCCGAAATCCTCGCCGCCGCCGAGGCCAACAATGAGAAACTCATTTCCGTGCTCGAGAAGACGCTGCACGGCAAAAAGTATCTGGTCGGTGATAATCTCACGTTGGCCGATCTGTTTGTCGTCGCGGCGCTTGCTCGTGGATATCAATTTGTGAGTTTCTTGTCTTGTCTCCAGGCCCCAGGGCTCAGACTGCCCTTTTAACCGCCCCCAAGCGGCAGCCGTCCACTCCACCCCCTTCCTCCACCCGAAACCAGACCCCCAAGCATTTTTGGACGACTGCCTCTTCTGCCTTTCTGTCCGAACGAGATTAAATCGCACAGACGAGCTAACCATGGGTTGATATCAGATCTTCACGAAAAAGTTCGCCGAGGCGCATCCCAACATCCACGAGTATTATCTCCGCGTGCGCTCCATTCCGGAATATGTCAAGACGAATGGAGAAGCGTATGTATTGGACGAGATTGCCTTTAAGAAATAATTTTGATGATGCATATATTGGGAAGAAAAAAGGGATATTTGGCATTTTGTTATTTAGCGAACATGTAGAATGATTTAATTCTCTTGTCATATGAGGGAAATATCTTTTATAACGTTTTCAATGAGTTGCTTGTAAAGCCTGTATAGATACAGGGGAATCCTTTGAGAGTTGTGATCGCCTTCAAAGTAATACATCTTAACCAGTATCATAATTCGTATCGTATTTCATCCCAACAGTAAATCACTGTTTACAAAGATGTTCGTAATGCTCTTTTGCCTTTTCTAAACTCTCTTGCATCACCAGCTGGACCCATGCTCCTACTGGCCATGTCTCCCGAACCAGAAATGTCGCCAAAAACCATTCGAGAAATTCAATTTCACAACCCACAATTGGCTCTAGACGACGATGTGATACCGACGACAGCTCATCCGCATCGAGCAGCCAGTTGCTATGCACGCTATGAAGGCATGACATGATTGCATTCAGCACGAACATGGAGGGTTTGCGAGCAAGGCTGTCGGGATCCGCATCCAACGATTGCAAGTGCGCCTCGCTCATTGTAAGCCGGACCAATCGCCATCCGACCAAGCAAATTTTGTAGCAGAGAATGGTAGTGAATGGGTCTTCTCTTGAGCCCATGTCTTTTGCTAAGTCTCGGTCATGACTGTCGCACCCGCGGAGTTTCACCATGATGCATTCGAGATTTTCGAGCTTTGGAGAGTCAGCATAGTCACATTCAAAAAGCATTTTGAGACTCTGAGGCGGACGCACGATTCGGAACACGTCACGATCTTCATAAATGTCTCGTGTCTCTCGCCTTCTCGGCATAGCCAAATGCCCAGCCGCTGTATTTGTTCCAATATTAGCTCGCGGATTAAATTCTCGGGTGTGGACGCGTATATAATACATACTTGCCACAGCACAGGGTAAACTTGTCTCCACAATCCCAGTCACAAGCAGCGAGTCGGGGTGGGAAAGCGAAATCGCCGTATAATGCCACAGAATCCAAAAGGTATGCCACATGGGTGAATTTGATTTGGCATTATGAACGTCTGGGCGCGTTGAAAGCCCCAGAAATTCTTCAATTGTCGTGGCCTTGGTGTTTCGTTTTGGAACCAGCTCAGCTATGTTCTTGAGACCTTGCGATATTTGTGTGTACTGGCTGTCTGTGAGGACGGAAAGATTTCTCTGCTGAAATTTCGGTCGTTCCAGCAGACAACTGGCATGAGTAAGCTCTCGCGACATCATCTGTATAAATCGGTTAGCAATTCAATTGGGCAGATAGAGAATAGGTAAGAGCAGACTTGAAGTTGCATAACAAGAATTAGGGCAGCAAAAGGGCTGGACCATAATGAGCGCAGTGTGAGAGGCCCTTTTCTTCGACGATCAGGATTGAGGAAATGCTGCATCGCCAGGTAAAAGCCGCCCTGCGGCGGTGGTGTATCGCCCTCTGAAAAGAGATCATCGTGGTCGTTGAAAGAAGAAAATTGTTGCATCTCAATACGTGACCAATCCTCGGCAGAGGCGGCTCCCCAAAGATCTTCGCTACAAGGCAATTCATACTTGATCTCGAGTGCTGAGACCATTGGACGAAGGTTGCAGAGGATTGAAAACTCTGAGTCGAGAAGATATATTGCGTAAATACATCTATCCAATTGGAGTTTATTAATCAGCACAATATTTGCATGATGTGCTTCGCCGTGAATATCTCACCTTTTTCGGCATTCTAATCGAATAAACGTTTTCCACTTTTGTTCCAGCGAGTCTATTTCATCAAAAGTGCCACCACATGTCTTATTCCTTGTTTCGTCGTAATCGTCATATAGAGAGCTCGATGTGCCATCATGCGACATCTGAAGCTCGTGCATTGCATCAACGAGATCCCGGTGTATTCTTTGCGCCTTCAAGAAGAAACTATCTTCGCCTGCCTGAGGGTCAAAATATGTTCTCACAATTGTTGCAAATGAACGAGATACGGTCTTAAGGGGGTGCTCACCTGAGTAGATACCATAGTATTCAAGTAACAGAAATGTTTGGAGAACCCAGCCCTCTTGGTATCTCGACCTATCTTGCTCGACCTATAGGGCAGGTCAGCTGCTATTGAACCAAAACGCACGAGCCTAAAGCTAAAGGAAAGCAAATTGAGCTCATAAGCTGGAGCAGCATGGCATACATACATATTTATACATGGCAGTCAATGCCGACTGGTAAATATCCGATCTTGGGCAGTCCATTTTTGCATAGCTGTACATGGAGCCGAGACAGACCAAGACTTCCAACATCGGTGTGGGACATGTTTCTAGCTCAAAGCTAGGCTCATGGATGATCGGAAAGTTGCAGAGAAATTTGTCAAAGAAGTTTTGTATGGCTGAACGAGACACAAGGTTCAAAGCACTAAAGCAAGTCAGTATGATCGGACAACATGGAGATAGTGGAAATAGTGTGGGAGTCCAATTACCGAGGTGAACCATCTTCGGATGGTATCGGAGCCTTCCTGAATGAGCATTGCTTTACAAGGTCTCAGAATCGGCCTGACTTACATCCTCAAGTGATATTGACGTTTCAGGTTCGAGGGAGAGAGACGAGAATTCTGGGGCAGGTTGTGCAACCGGAGCTGATTGTGACGACTGACTTGACGGGTGACAGCTCTGAATATGCCTCTTCAAAAGATCACTGGCCAGACCTTAGTACATCGGACACAGTTCATCCATCGGCTCGGGGGGTAAGACCTTCTCGAAAAGCGAGCTTCACAGAGCAAGCAGGCAAATTTCCGTGCAATTGATGCAGTGTGACCTAGTACAACTCAGTATGGCTGTATTTCTGGCAGAGGAACAATCGTCTTACGAGAGTCAATGTGGCGTTTCAAATTTTCCTTGGAGATGATCAGAGAATCAGCAACGTCGTCGAAACGTTTCTGCCACAACGGTCACAACTAACCTGTCTAGTAAAGGCTTTTTGGCATTTGGTGCACCGAAATGGACGGGCCGACAGACTTGCAAAATCCGCCATGGGCATATGAAAGAACAAAATTCAAGCTTCAAATTAATTGCAAGATCTAATGGCAGGAGATTGAAGAGTTTCTTCTTAGGAGCATGGAAGCCATTGCTACAAAAAAGGGCCGCTTGTTGGAGATAGCCAGAGGAACAGATAACTCCATTGGTGGGGACGGTTGTTGGCTTATCAGTTAAGATTCAATTAACGTTAGGGGGGTTGACCACCCACATTCTATACCCGTTACAGTCTATAGCGACCTGCTGTCCCTTGCGGCCGAGGTTGCAGCAAACCAACATGAATGGACGAACCCTTATCTCTTCCACCTAACCCTGCAATCGAGCCTTTGAGTGGCCTTTAAGAATTTGCCTAGAGGATAGACAAGGGCGCGGCAAGACAAAAAAAGAAGAATAATTCTCCGGAGGTTTGGGGTCTTACTCTTGGGGATCACATGTGCAATAAGCAACGTTCTTGATAGTGCGAGTCCCACTCGCGGTGCGATAAGGACCGTGCTGATGATCCCCTCAATGACGCATGATGCTTTTCTCGGGTATCACCGAGCATCTCCTTGGAGACGAATTGTCCAATAAGCGCCGGTGTCGGATATCGGAGTAGCCCCTCAAATAGGGGCAATCTGATTTGATGGTTCGGTCCGTGGTCGCGTCAGGGTCTATTCCCGTCAGTTCCTAATACTCTTAACGTGCAGCAGAAACTACTGACTACGTTGTTTATTTGAGCAATGATAGCGGTGGTTAGAGACGGGAAATGATATTATTTGCCACGCTGTTGTGCTGATGGCCGGCGGGGCAACGCCACTTTTAACCGATGGATCTGATATGTATGGATTTGAGGGTACTATCACCACATTCAATCTCACTCGGAAGGCGCAGGCTGTTCATAGATTGCTGTTCTGCTTAGTTTACGTTGAAAGGATAAGATAGGATACTGTAGATAGGTCTGCACAGACAACAAATCTTTCACTAGTTATACATACATATACCAAATATTACAACACCGACGACGAACGAATGTTACCACTGAAAGTCTTGAAATTGTCCCGACAAAGATAACTATACTAATTAGATATCGATATCAATATATTCATGTACGCCATCATCATCAACGATAGAAGACGCCAAACACACCGACAAAGGATATTCCCGAGACACCACCAGTGCAAAAAAAAGCTTTCAGCATCACCAATTGTTTTAGCCACAGAGAAAAAAAAATTATCCGGAAAAAAACCCCGGTACAGCAGTACAGTGATAATAGAGAACAGAGAAAGGGGGGGGGGAAGGAATAAATAAGGAATTGAAGATTTTAAAAGGAACCAACTTGGTGGCAGCGAAATAAGTGTGGCGGCAGGAAATAAGCAAAAGCAACAAAAGCACCCATTATACACCACCCCTTTTTAAAGCGCACCGTACGTGTGTGTTACTAAATAAGACACTCAAGATGAGAGTCGCAGAGGAAGAAATACTTGATAAGTAAGAAAGAAGAATAAGTGAAAAAGTAGGAAGAAAAGGGAAAATAAGGTAAAGAGATCCACAAGATGGAAGTGAATAGAAAAAGGTAAGAATAGAAATAAATAAGTCAGATCAAAAGATGAGAAAGAAGAATGGTCCGTACTCCTGACCCAGGTCTGTCGCTCTGGGTTCGTCCCTTGCTTTTTCCTTATGTAACGTCCTTTTGGGCCCATACAAGTGTGGTAAGAAAATATGATAGGGCCCGTTCTGAAAGAAATGGTGTCTTCGTATGTTTTAATTGGGAGTAAAACGAAACCGCGTTATATACCCCGCGAGTCCGCGCCGTTTGTCTCCGTCTCTGGGCGCCGTGTCTTAATTACTCCGGTCCATTCTATTGAGAGTCCTGGTAAAGACGAAGCTGAAAGTGCAAGAGAGACGTGTTGATGTAGCCCACGGTGAAGTTCGATTGAATATCTTGAAGCACGATGCATTGAGCCAGTGGAGCAATCTGAATCGTAACCGCTCACCTCCCTCCAATTGCAAACCGAATCATAAAGGTAACTGGCCTCCTATATAGATTCGCGCAACTGCGCTAGCACTGAGAACCTATCATCCTGAGCACGTGCACCATGCAGCCTCGAGGCGCTTAAGCAAGCAAGGGCGTAGGCACTGAGCTAGTAATAAGCAACCAACGAGCATTATTTCCAAATGCCTAGCACTGTCAAGCATTGATATCACCACCTGTAGCGACCTTCTTTGGTTCAGGACCGTCCTGGTGCGTAGACTGCGTACCTAATCCAGAAGCAGCATCACCATCGGTCGATCCGAGGTATGATTGGTCCGGAACGATAGGCTCCAAAGGCCGCTTTGTACCTGCCAGAGATGTGGGCGAGGGTGAAAGCTTCGGCAGTGCGGGCTGGGCAGGAGCTTGTTGCGGAGGCTGAGCTTGAGCAGGAGTTGGCGCGGGTGAAGGCGTTGGCGCTTGAACGGGTGTTTGCACAGGTGCTGGAGCAAGCGGTTGCGATTGTGGCGCGACCTGCGGAGGGGCTGGAGGAGAGCCGTGTGCTTCCGAAACAGCAGGAGTTTGCGTTGCTGCAGCTGACGGTTGAGGTACCGGCGCAGAAGATGGAGCATTGGCTGGTGACACTGATGCTGTCGAAAGTTGAGCAGTAGCAAATCCAGGGCTAGGGCTAACCGCTGATACCGCGCTCGGAGCAGGCAGCAAAGGACTGCTTGCGCCATTAGCCAGGAGGGCATTCGGTGCTGGAGGGCTCTGTTGAGGTTGCTGCGTCGGCGGAGGATTTGACGAGGATGACGCACGTCGCCCTAGCTGCTGGAGGATTTGATATAACTGCGCTTGTGGCGTCTGCTGCTGCTGGCCAGAGACATGAGGCGCTTTGGGACTCAGAGGGTTAAGTTGCTGCTGCTGCGATGATTGTAGCGTTGGTTGCTGCGATTGTTGCGGTTGCGGTGGTGGAGGCACAGATGCCCGGTGTTGAGCAGCTGGCCCTGGAGGAGCTTGTTGAAGTTGAGAGGTTTGCGGCTGAATTTGGGGCTGAGGCTGCGCCTGTGCTGACATTTGTGGTCGCGGCGTCTGCGCTGGTTGCGCGTATTGAGGCTGTGGAGTACGGGATTGCTGTGCAGCTTGTTGTTGTGGAGGCGCATATGCCGGTGGGGCTGGCCGTTGTTGCTGACCTGGTGCAGGTATGGGCGCGTGATGAGGTTGGTGGTACTGCTGTTGTGGTTGCGCCGGCGGAGGCTGGTGACGAGCAGCCTCGGCTTTGCGACCCATTGCTTCAAGCATACCAGCCAGCGCCTTCATAATTGCTGCCTCCTGCGGGTCCTCTTTGCCTGGCACACTAGACTTGTCCTGAATACCGAGCGTTCGGTTTATGGCAGATGTTACGATCAACTCGCCGCGGACCTTGTCATTCATCTGGCTGACAAGCGCAGTCTTGAATTTTCCAACGGCTTGTAAAATATCGTCGGTGAGCCTAGGCCGAGAGGATTGCTGCGCAGGCGGCTGTGGGGGAGGAGCTGGACGAGCCTGGACCGGCGGTTGAGGTTGCGCTGCTGGAGCTGGAGCTTGGGGTTGTGGCGCGTATACGTTAGGCTGAGAAGGCCGGCCGGTATTGGCATAGTAACCATTGGCGCCACTGTGAGGCGATGGTTGAGGAGGAGGTGCAGGTTGCGCAGCTGGCGGCGGAGGGGGTGCAGCCTGTTGCTGTGGCTGGGATGGCCGCTGAGCATATGGAGAGGTATAAGTACCTGGGGGTCTCGCGGGAGGGAATTGCGGATTCGATGGTTGGAGGGGATTCTGTACAGCAGGGTATGTAGGATGCTGTGATGGCTGAGGAGCAGCAGCAGCAGGACCAGGAGGCTGACCACCAGGCGCGATTCCAGGAGCGATTCCGGGTTGCAGGTGATTCATCATTCCTGGAGCAGCACTTGGATTTTGATACCCCAAAGGATAACCGGGAGGACGCATCATGGGCTGTTGTTGGAGATAGTGATGGGGAGGCGGCGGCGGAGGGGAGAGCTTCCTCTTCTTTTCCTTTTCAATAGAGACGCCCGGTACGATACCCCATAGCCATCCCTTGCCATCTCGCTCCACCTTCTGAAACGCATGATGTTGGGATAAATTATGTCGAACACTGCTCTGCCAACCATTTGTTTGAACTCGGAGCTTGTAGAACGGATATTTTCGTTCAATGGCCCTATAGATTTGCGGAAGAGACATTGGTCCGGATTTGGAGTTTGAGAGTGCCTCATGAATGAGAACGACATAGGATGCCTGCGGCTTAGCCAGCTGCTCTGGCGTGAGTTGCGACTCGTCAAAGACAGGCGACGGCGAGCGCACGGGTTTGGGAGGCTTCGGAGGCTTCTTCTCTTTCAGTGGCTGAGCATCCAGTAGTTCTAATTCCGGTGCGATGGGAATGGATCCTTCGAGTGTTGGCTGAATTTCGATAGCCTCGCCAACAGTTCCTGGTTGGTCCAAGCCCTTTCGTTTCGTGTACTTACGTTTCTGCGGTTTTGAATTCGGTGACAGTTCGACGTTGGAATCCTTGCGAGGTGTAGTGCCGATCTTGCCCTTCGTAGGCGACTCAAGACCTTGTTCTTGAGCAGCCCTGAGTGCGGCTAGTTTGGCTTCTTTTTCTCGAAGTTTTAATTCTCTCTTTGAAATGATGCCATTCTTGGGCGGTCGTCCAGGGCCCTTCCTCTTGACAGGTCTGAATTCAAATGGCAATTCCATAAGTTCCTTTTTCACCTCTGGAGGTAACGAATCCAACGGGATTTCTTCATCAGCTGCCTGCGATTTGTCTTCTCCGTCGTCTTCTTCTCCTTCGTCTGAACCTGCACCTTCTTTATCTGATTCATCTTCTTCTCCTATTTCTTCTCCCTCGGCGCTGCTTTCCTCGAGTGCGACGCTTTCGCCGCGTCCATTTTCGAACTCGAAGCTCATCTTATTACCAGAAGGAGGCGCGGCAGCATCCTTGGGATCTTCTGCGCCGGTTTCTCCTAGAGGAACTTCGGGAAGCACGAATCGCACACCCACACCACCAATCTGAATATAACTACCGCTCTTTAGCGGTTTGATTTCACCCGTGCCATACCATTGCTCGTCAACAAAAGCTCCATTCTTGCCTTTGATTTCGACCTCAAAGAGATGCTTGTCGAAATTGTACGCGATCTTGACGTGCTTTCGCGAAATGCCCTTGTGCCCTGCAGCACCTCCTGCAGCACCAGTCGGAGGGTGGATTGGGATAAGCGGGCATTCATCTGGGGATGGCAAAAGTGACATAGGGTCCACCGGATGCGGTCCACCGGTATTATCTGCTAGCGAAGCCATGGCGAGAGATTGATAGTCGGTATGCATGTTGGGGTGGGATGAAGAGTCTTTGCGCGAGAGATGTTGCGAAGAAGAGCTTGTAGACTTGGCCTTTTTGCTCTTCTTTTTCCTGCGCTTCTCTGTGTCTTGCGCGTCTACACCCATAATGCCGCCCGTTTCACTGATAACGCTTGGGGCTCCCATTTTCCCTGGTTCTTCCCATTTGATGAGTTTGGTCGGGGTATGGGGACCATCAGCACCACTGGAACTGCGTCGCTTGCCATTGACTGCGGGTGGTTGACTAGTCTCCTGATCCTTGTCTTTTTGCACGGCCAATCTCGCAGCGCGAATATCTCGACCAAGCTCAACGGAATAAGTATTCATGTAAAACTGGCCATCGTCAAATTCGAGTTTAGCAAAAGCCTGAATGCGGGGAGCTTCGGGCTCTGAAACGGGAGCTGCTGGTTCTAAAAAGGGGTCGTCAAAATTTGTCGCGTCGGGCGGCAGCATCGACATGTCTGGAGCAGGATCAAGCGCCATAGGGTCGCCAATCGAGCCATCGTAGAGCGGCGCCGCTTGAGCTGCGGCATCTACAGGAGTACCAAACTGTTCAGAAGGTCTTTTGGCGGTCGCATTGCCGCCAACAGGTCCATTCGCTCCCACCATTGGTGTGTCGTCTAATGTATCAATTTGCCCGTTTAACAGGCCGGTCGCATCGCCGGGAGTCGCGTCCAGCGATGACGAACGATCAGGAGTCGCGTCAGCCAGAGCAGTATTATCCGGTAATGCGTCCATAGCTAAGTTCTGCGCTTCACCATTCTCCTGAGGCGGAAATTGGTCAAAATCCTCTTCTGCCTTTGCTGCCTGAGGCTCGGAAGCATTCGCGTCAAAAGAGCTGTCTAGATTTCTTTCGGGAACGGCAGGCTCTTGCGATTGATCCGCGTCGACCGGATTTTCTTCTTGAATGGACGGTTGAACGAGACCGCCAGCCTCGTCGTCGCCCTGTGGAGGGGCGCTGTTATACTCCGTGTCGTGATCCATATTTGCTAAGTCCGGGGGTTCGGCATTCTCTCAAGCGGATTCGCGCGATTGTCGATTGAGATATCGCAAGTGAGCAAAGGTCGCGATCGAGATGAAATTGCAGTGCAATCGCGCCGGCCAAAATATGGCATCATTAGGCTACACCACGTCCTTCGCGCTCGAGATGTTGTCGCCCAGCGGTCGGTGGCGCTAGAGGGCGGTGAAGATGAAGACGACGATGATGGCAAGTTTGGGGGTGAGAGGAGGAGAGATTACACTTCCGGTCTATGTTCTTGGCCGGAGAAAATCTTGGCGGCTTGACTCGCGGGGGAAATTTACGCTATCCGGTAAAGGCCATATATGCAATCTCTTATCATTTTTCACAACTTTAATCCAACGCTGCATATTCTACGGTGCATAAATCTAATAATCCTCTATCAAATAGTCTATAGAGGTCTGTAAAAAAAATAAAATGATCTTGTTTGATTGTGTTTCATCAGGTTTATTATTCTGTAATTTAGTCATTGTGTTCCAAATAAAAATATTTTTCTCAGCATTATTTGATCATAATTACACATATATCTCCCTCTCGTCACAGAGATCACTTAAACTTCATCCCGCCCAACATATACGAGTCTGCTTTTCTCCGCATATACTCTCCTAATTCTCTTCTCCAAATCACTGTGACCAATCTTTCATTCAATCAAGGCAAGTAACACAGAAATACAATGCCTCCGAAAGGCAGCAAACGCAAGGACACCGCTCCGGCATCTTCAGCCAAATCAGCCACAACGACTATTGCAAAATCTACAGCTCGCCCCAACTGGCCACCTTTAGAACCACTTGTGCCAAACTGCGATCTTTCTCTGTCAACTCTCGTGGAGAATCAAATAATCACTATCCCTAATTTCTTCACCGCCAGTCTCTGCAAGACCTACGTGTCTTTTCTCTCAAGCCTACCATTTCTCACGACTCCCGCTAAGCCCAAAAAGGGCGATGCTGTACGTGTCAATGACCGTTTCCAGATTGAAGATCCCGCTTTTGCGGAACAGCTATGGAACTCTACCGCTTTGAAAGATTTGGTCTGCGGATCTGCTATATCAGAGTATGATTATGCGGAAGAGGGTATGTCTGAAGCGGCCAGACGCCAGTTATGGGGCGGAGAAGTCGTCGGATTAAATCCGAATATCAGAATCTACCGCTATCGAAAGGGGCAGTTTTTTGCACAGCATTGTACGTTTTCTTCTCTTTTTATGAAAAACATTTTTTTTTTATTTCGGTTTCCATTTCGCTTTGATTTCCATTTTCTTTTGGCTTTTCATCGTCACTTCATCATTTCCACTCCTTTGTTTATAACTCACACCAAAAAAAAAAGACGACGAGTCCAACAAACTTAGTCTTCCGACTACACCCACCGCGACCCCCGCCAAAACCACTTGGACTTTACTCATCTACTTAACATCTCCTTCATCCGGATGCATTGGTGGAGAAACAGTATTTTATCCGGACCCGTCAACGTCATCATCAAGCAATGGCCTCACCAGCGGTAAATCTGTGGTCGTATCGCTCGAGACTGGCACTGCGCTCCTGCACAAGCATGGGGAGGACTGCATGCTGCATGAAGGGCTGGAGGTAAAAGAGGGCGAAAAATGGGTCATTCGAAGCGATTTATGTGTTCGGCGATAATGATACAGGACCGATCCAGAACCTTGCTTCACGGAAAACGCACCTGCGAGACAACCTCTCCCAGGACCAATTCCGGCGTTGTGTACGGCTATTATTCAAGATTAGGAAACACTACAAGGTTCAAATGTCTCTTGGTCCGCTAGATCAGGTGCACTGAATCAATAAAGTATAATGCTACAATATGCCATGGCTATCCATTAATCCTAACTGACCTGCCGGATCAATAATCCTCCATATCCATGTCACTATTTCCTTCAACGAATCTTCTATCATACAAATGCGCTCCTTTGACAGGAACCACATGAATCCCCCAGCCCTACTGCTTATCCTATACTTCCCCTTCCAGTAGCTTGAAAGCCTGCCAAACCAGAGGCAGGTACCAGTGTCCTCAAAAATCTCTGAAGACATACAGAAGGAACACGGTCAGCTGTACCTTCCGGTAAAACAGTCCGCATCAAGGTAACAAGAAACCATTGGAAAATATATGCGGAAGCCAGCGTCCATTCGTTCGCGTGAGCAGTCGATACATCCCTAAACAAGAATAATGCGCAAACGAATGAAAGTCGCCAGTGAACCATATGACACATCCGATCCAAACCCAATCTGCGGAGCAAGAATAGGAACGACGAGCAAAAGGAAAAAGGGCCAGCGGAAAGCAACAACACAGAAGTGGAGATGTATACACTTTAAGAAAACATGACCACAACTACAATAAAACAAGTAGAAAAAGCCTTTTTGTACCAAGGGTACTGTACCAAAACTAACGGAAAACAGAAGGTAGTTGACGCTGAAAACAATCAGCGACGAGAGCGTATCAGCCCAACACGTGCTGGTATGACTGTGGCACGATGAGTCCCGAACAAAGTGAAAGAGGCGCAGATATTGCAGACTCGGAGACCACGAGCGCTGTCTCACTATGACAATATCGAAAAGGAAAGGATGTAATCGTAAGGGGAAGGTAAATTAGAGGACAGTGAACATAAAACGGTCAAGCGGTGAGGCAAAGCACGCCTACCGCCACTTCAGCACCCCTTGAGACCAGTAACTTGATACTTTTTATCTCATGGCGGGACCGCCCATGCCAGCTCCCATGCCGGAAAGGCGGGCGGCAAGCTGAGGGTATTTTTGTTGCACCTGTTGGATGGACGCGTTAGAATGACGAAGAAAGAAAATCGCCCATGTTTAACATAGCCTAGGGCGACATACCTCAAGCTGAGTTCTCGTGGCCTCGGCGTAGGATAGAGCGTTAATGATTTCGCCTTCGGTACGGGCGAGCTCGGCGGCACGCTCAAAGTACTTGAGGGCATCGGTGACCTTGCCCTGCTGGAGGAGAAGCTGCGCCATGGTGGCGACGGCAATGTCACACTCAGGGTCGACTTTTTTTTAGGTCAGCAGACGAAACTATATGGCTAGAAATTCGAGCAAACTTACGGATGAGAGCCTTCTGGCAAAGCTTCTCGGCCTCCTGGAAGTCCTGCTTCCACTGGAACACGGCGAGAGCCTTGTTAATCAGAGGCAGGACGTTCATTCCAAGGGGCTTCTCCTGCTTCTCCATCTCAACGGCGGTGTCAAACTTCTCAATAGCCTCCTGGAACTTTTGCTGGTCGAGCAGAAGCTCGCCGTAGTAGTTGTAGACGTCGGGAACCTTCTCAAAGTTCTTGATGCAGCGACGGAAAGTAGCCATCGAGGAAGCAATGGAGCCCATCTTGTACTGTGTCACACCGAGCTGGATGTATGAGAAGATAAAGTCCTTGTCGAGGTCGATCGACTTTTGGTAGTCCTTGGCGGCATCAGCGAACTCGCCCAGGATGAAGTGAAGTTGGGCGCGGTGGTAGTAGATGTCGGGGTCATCCTTGTTGTGTTGAACAGCCTTTTCAAAATCATCCGCAGCGGCCTGCTTGTCGCCTGTAAATTCATGTCAGTTTGGCTCTTCGATCAATTCTTAGTCACTAGATATGCTTACCCATCTCGAGGAACATGCTGGCGCGTTTGATGTAGCTCTGGGTCAAAGCGGGCTGGAGCTCGACAGACTTGGTTAAGTCACCAAGGGCATCGGCATTCTCACCACGGAGATACCGGAAGGTGCCTCGCAGATTGTAAGCCAGGGCCTCGTGCTCACCCAAGTCACCAAGGGCAAGGGCCTTGTCGAAGGCGGTCGCAGCTTCAGCGTACCCATCGCCAGTTCTCTTGGCCATGGCGGTCAGACCAGCGCGCAGCTGTCCCTTTCCGCTCTCTTCCGGAAGCTCAGTCGCTTCTTCGAGACCCTGAGGAGCAGTCTGAGCTCGGAAGCTCTGCAAGTAGTTGGTCACAAAAGTAGCACTGGGGAGTCTCTTCTCCTTGCCCTCGAGAATGGCCTTGCCCTTTGTCTCAGCAACCTTCTTGAGCAGTCGCTCCACGCTCTGGGCACTCTGGTCATTTCGGAAGCCATCAATGATGCAGCTGGCAGTGAAGTCCAACAAAGCCTCGCTGTTCTTTTCGAGTTGCTCATAGGCATTCGCTCTCCGGTTCAGAGCCTTGACGTACTCGTTGTCGAGGGAAAGAGCGGCAGTGGTATCAGCGATGACCTTGTCCCAGTCGCCGAGAGCGTTGTAGCAGGCAGCACGATTTGAGTAGAAGATAGGGTCAGGCTTGCAGATGATAGCCTTGCCGTAGAGGTCAATAGCACGAATGTAGTTCTTGGATCCGTAGGCCTGGTTGCCAGCTGCCTTCAGCTTGGCAGCAAGATCCTTGCGCTCCTAAACATGATGTCAATTTAAAGCCTTACATGAGACATATTTCTAATCTTGGTGCTTACCTGCTCAGAGAGGGCGGCAACAGAGGCCTCGTCAACCTCGGGCAGGTCATCCGAAGCCGTCTCAGCAGTACCCGGCTTCTTCTTGGCCTCTTCTGCAGAGAGTTCAATATCCTTGTTTTTGAGATTCCTGAACCTGCGGTGTCACTTACCCTCCTTCTTTGCAGCAGTCTCGGCCTGCTTCTTAGCTTTTCGGCGGTCCTTCTTGCTCTTCTTCTTCTCCGGGGCAGCAGCAGTGCTGGTCTCGCCAGCCTTCGATCCCTTATTGGATTCGGAGAAGTAGTAGACAGCACCAGCTCCAGTGACGACCACAGCAACACCAGCAATTGTGTATACTACAGCCTTGTGCTCAGAAGCCCAGCTCGAGATGCGATCCCATAATGACGAAGGCGCAGAGACGGCGGAGCTGTCCAGGGCCACACGGGGCGCAGGCACGGCCGGTACAGATTCAGCACCAGACATGATGTGAAAAGTGACTTAAAAATGGTGCCAAAGTAGGCAGGACGACAATTGGGACCAAAATGAATGTCCGGATTGAAGGGAAGACGGTCGCCTGGCGATGTTGACGATGGGATTTGCAACGTGCACGAGGTCGCAATATTGTCAGGAAGCTTCCGAGTTTCGAGAGGGAAGATTTCGCGAAAGTTTACCTCATTCGCTGCAGTCACCAACCGCCAACCGAAGTCACGTCTGAGGTCATCAACATGGCCTGCTTATCTCATCACTTCTATCCCTGTTGTTGCTACTCCCAATTGTTATAACTTATCCACAGCCTCAGCAAGAGAGAGACTGTATTTTTCATAGGTTGAGAGTAATATTTATTTGCTGTTTCCTGTTTGTGTTTTAAATCCTGCAATTCTATTGGTATCACGTGAAAATTCTTTATATCAGCACGCCATATTAATCTTTCATACATTTGTCTTATCAATTCTCCTTTTTTATTTGCTTCCTTGACTGTCTTCTTTTGGATGCTTTTCAATCATTTTTTCTTTTTTATTATTGCAAAATAAAGTCGTCTCTTTTGTTCCAAATATCATCTTCCAGAATCAAAATGGTTGCAGAAGAGCAATTCGACCTCTTCTCCTCGCTCCGGTACGACCCGGCTCTTCTTCATTGCGAGGCCAATTCACAATTATATGGCCTAACTTTCCCCAATGCATTTTATATGCTGCCATATCACCGAGATCGGATGCTTTCTGCGGCAACGCACTTTGGCTGGCCGCAGGCTATCAAAACGCTTGATGCAGAGAAGGGATTGACTTCCCTCTACGAGGTCTTGTCCGCACAAGTCAACGAGTATTACTCTGGAAAAAGCATTCATGAAAATGAGAGAACACCGCTAAAGGTCCGCAACCCCATAATTCAGTCCTACTCTGTTTTGTTTTCTAATTTGTTACTTGTCCACCCTTCTTCCTCCGCTTGTCTTATATCCAACGGTCTTTAAATTTGAACTTACGAAGTCTGCCAGGTCCGCGTATTGCTCGCCGAAACTGGGAAGCTCACAGTTGAACTGAGCCCGACACCAGCAGTAACACTGCAGGACTTGTACCCGAAAGATCTCAAACTACACGACACCTTTGTAGGATCCTCCAAGACCGGCGGAGCCCTACAAGTCGGAAGTGGGACCAGCGCTATCAGCGGCCTGCAACCATGGGATATAATAATTGATTCTCAACGCACTGATCCTACGCCTTTTACTAGTTTCAAGACGACAGCGCGAGCCATGTACTCTGGCGCACGTGAGCGAGCGGGAATCAAATCATTCCAGGACAAAGCAGAGGTCGTGCTGATCAACCCCAATGGTGAGGCAATGGAGGGAAGTTTGACTAGCGTTTTTTTTTACCGGGGAGGTAGATGGGTCACGCCGCCTGTGGAATCGGGCGGGCAGGTCGGTACCACTAGGAGATGGTTGCTGGAACAGAGACAATGCGAGGAGGAAGTGGTTGATATAAAGAGTATAAAGGAGGGAGAGGAATGCTATATCAGCAACGGGGTCAGAGGATTGACTTGGGGAAGAATAAAGGCTACAGCGGCATGAAGTATTTGCACGTGCCCAGATGAAATCTTTACAGCTAGACCTGCATGAGCGATGGATATTCCAATAAAGCATCTTCAAAACGTGATCTATAAATTTTAGATTCGAAGAAATGAATTCGCTGTCTACAAATGCCGATGCAGTTAAATCGTTCGGTATCTGAATTAAATACGCCGTTATGCAAAAGATTTTTATGATGTCGCTTGTAAGGTCATCAGCTCATCAGCTCGCGCGTTTGCGCGCGTTTTATTTCTTATCAGTCCCATTGACCGGGTTAGGGTTATTCCGGAACTCGAGCTTCCTCTTCCGCATATACTCATCACGGATTTCGTCGGTGACTTGCGCTCGTCGCTCTTGGAAGCCCTTGACGTAGGTCTGCAGCTCTCGGATACAGATCTGCTTCAATTCTCCAGTGAGCATCTCGCCCTTCTGGTATGCAACCTTGATGCGCTCTAGCTCGGCGTCATCTTCGAGGAAGAAGGTCAGGTATTGGAAGGATACATCCACATCGGTATTGCCTCCGAGCTTCCTCTGCTCTTCAGCTGAGACTTGACCGCCAGAGAAAGCGTATTTGTTGACCTTGTTCTTGATCTGGTTTTGTGTATCCTTCATAAAAATAGCAGAGGTCTCGTCACTGGCAGACATCTTACTGCCAGGACCCTGCAAAGCAGGCAAGAAGATAGAGTGAATGAGTGCCGGTCGCACATACTTTAGACGACTGGAAATGTCTCGGGTGACACGGAAATACGGATCTTGATCAATGGCACAGGGAATCAAGCTGGGAATCTTGGCGACCCGCTTCTTGTCGTCGCCGAAAATGTAAGGGAAGGTAGTAGCGAAAGATGTAGCACCCTGAATCGCAGCATAATGAATTTTTCCAATACTGTCACTGTTTGGTTGTTAGGGCAAAGGTCCACACCATCACATTAGTTATGGTGATCAAGAACGTACCTATCCGTCATACCGAAAGCGCCTCGAATTTGGTTGAAAGTGACAGCCTTGGAGAAGAGGTTGACGTTCTGGTAGAAAGGAGCATCCATGGAAGCAAGGTCGCTGAAAATGTACGTCTTCTTGATGTCGAAACCAACAGCTATAATGTCCTTTGCGTTGTCCATGGCATATTGCATGGCAGCCTCTTGGGTGAGGCCCTTTTTGCTGTACAAAAACTTCTCGTCGTCCGTCAACATGATAACGAGCGGCACGTTGAAAACTTCCTGGAGCCACCTGGGTAAAATTAGACACAGATTCTTTTCTGATATTTAGCAATTCATTCGCTCACTTGGTAAACTCAAATGGCACGGTGTGCCCAACGTGCATGCTGTCACTGCTGGGTCCTCGGCCAGTGTAAAGGAAAAATGGCTCGCCCTTCTCATGGCGATCCAGAATCATATCAAGCTCACGGTGACTGAAAACAATGCCACGTCTGAGAAATCGATGGGCCTTGTGTCCCGTCACACGCTCGAATTTCTCCAGCAGCGTCTTGTCAATGCGTTTGGTGCCGAACTCTTCCACCAGCTTGTTATAGTTGATCGCAATCGCAACACCATTTTCGTCAACACCACCAGAGACCTCGTACGGTGTCACTTTCTGCGCCTGGTGAATCGGGTGAGGCGGCGGCGGTTGTTCGCGGATAGGGAGATCTTTGCCCTGCGCGGGCACATTTTCAGGCAGCTTGCCCTCCGACATGGTGGTGTAAGGACGAGCGGGGCAGAGGAGGGGCAGAAGACTGAATTAATAGTCGCGGCGACAGAGTCTAAATGGGTATAAATGAAGACAATCTATACAAGTCAAATTTAAAAATATTCAACACCACGCCAGTACGGTCCTTGTCAACTGAAGACTGCTGTAAAACAGACAGATATCGCCGAAAGAGTCACCGTCTGACTTCCATTAGGGCACTGAGGGGCATCCCATGATTACGTAAGTAATTTACGGAAGCCTTTACGCGCAGCTATGGCAGCTCTTTTGGGGGGCGAATGACATTAAGCCCAATCGGGCCAAGCTGTGGAATGATTCTCGACTTTCTGGGGCAGAATCGAAATACCCCCGAGCTTCCCCATCATTTGCCCCCTTCAAACTAACCACCTCTTGTGACTGATCCGTGCTTGCTTTTATGTTTACGGATGATTACGGAAGGTGATCATGTCAATTCTTCACAATGGTGAAGGTCTACGAAAATTCCTTCAGCTATGACTACTCTTTTCCCGCCGTCGCCCTAGCCTACTTTCTCCGCTATCCAAACCCTTATGCCACTCACGTTATCTCCACCGACGTGATTGATCGGCGATTTGATGCAGAAACCCAGCGTCTTTATACGACAAGACTGCATCTGAAAAAGTCCAAATTGCCCCCGGCTGTGCTCAAGCTTCTCCCGAAAAGCATCTTAGGCAATGCCAACGACGATTCGAGCCAGAGTTATATTCTTGAGACCAGCATCGTTGATGTCAAGGAAGGATGGATGGAGACAGAGTCTCGAAACCTCGAGTGGACTGGGATACTTAGCGTTGTCGAGAGACAAATGTATCGTCGGCCACTTGGGATCATTGAAGTGGGGTCACGCGACACCTCCAGCGGTACTGCTTCCCTCATTGAGCATGCAAAAGACACCGGAACGGATGTTACAGCATCGGTAACATTGCTCTCGCGTCTCGGCCAAGGCCGATTCTTGAAGCAGAGATCAAAGGTTATCGAAGAAGCTTCCTCCAGTTCTCGGGTAGAGGAAGAAGAAGAGCAGCCTAAACGAGGGCTGTTCAAATCCTGGTCAACAGCTTCTATACAAGGCTCAATTGAGCTGATTGGGATGCGCAGAACCAGAGAAGCTCTAGCTAAAAGTAAGGAAGGCATGAATGTTGTTCTAGATCGGCTGCGGCAAGGCGGTCTGGTCGCTGTACTTGAGGGCATGAGGCGCGACCGAGAAGCTGCGTTTCAGGAAGGCGGTCTGCTCCGAAATGCTTTGAGCAAGGGACGTGCAGATAGCGATGAAGAGTCTCCAACTGTTAGCTTTGATCCGTTTGACAACGAATAAGAGGATGCATGGGAAACAGTTTGATCTGACCTACAATGAGCTACTGGGCCGGCGCTTCGGGAAATACATGAGGGCAAAACACGTACGGATTCAACCGTTTTTACAGGATGCAATTCGGGAAAATATTGTTCGGTTTCAATCTAGGTGAATTATGGCATTTGAGAGCAAGCGTGGCGTTGGGGTAACCTAAAGTCTCTCTACAGCTGTGTTACCAGCTGGTTTCTTGTATTGTGTTACTACTTTGTTGGCCTTTCTCCATGAATTCAGTTCTCTTACGCACCATTTCTTTCCGGTATTCTACCAAGTCACCGAGCTTGTGAGAAAGCAAGCAAAATGAAATACATTCCACTCTTTTATCATTGCAATCTTTATTTCCTCGCCACGTTTCCTGTTTATTATGTACCTGGCAATTTGAAGAAAGTCGGAGCTGATAGTTCCATTCAACGCCTGTTGTTCCAACCAGATGATCCGTCAACCAACGATTGGACTTTTTACTTTTTCGTTCCAAGACATCCAAGAAGTTCTCATGAAGCCCTCATCGTCTTGCGGTTCTTCTTTGGGTGGTGGATTTCGAGTCCATCTCAACATCTTTCTCCATGTTTGGTGCTACATCGTGCTCATGCTTGCTGTCTTTGGAAAAGCTGATCCTTCTATGTTAGCAGCTTGGCACAGCGTAAGGATATCATATTTCCATGATTCTCTACTTACATTTTCCTGCTCTTCGAGCTCTTTCAATCGTTCTTGAAGTGGTAGTATGGTTGCCTTGAGCTTGGCACGATCATTTTCGTCTTGTTGTGCAGAATCCTCTAAGCTCTCGGCCGGCCAAAACTTCGCCTTTTTCAACTGTGGCGATTGGGTATGTCCTGGGGCCTTTCGCTTCATGTTGCTAGTATTCCCTGGGTGTTTGAGATGCTCCTTCAGCAGTCATATTAACAAAGGGAGCCCCCTTACGTGGTGGTGTCAGCTCAACAAAAAGGGTACTAGTTTTCCTATGCAAATGCACAATCTTTTCTCTTCATATGCTTTTGCCGGAGAGAGCTTATTCTTCCTTGATACCCAGCTAGTAACCCCCTTCATTTTGACTTCCTCGTCAGGGTTTTCAAGGAGCCCGATGAGGGAGCTTTCCTTCCAGGAGAAGCTTTCTGTCTGCTCACAATCTTTTAGATCATCAAGTATGATCCTCAGTTCCGGGATTTGGTTTGAATGCGGGGTTCTTGTTCCACGTTCGCTCCATTTCGTCCATTTCGAGCGACTCCCATCTCCACATTTGGTCGATTTCTTCGAGAATACTTTCTGGTTCATGGGTCGCTCGTATCGCTGTTCCATAAGACTGAACCGCATATTTTGCCTTCACCGACCTTGTCATCGTCTTTCCCATGTTCGTCTTGATTGTGCCGCCGTTCAAAAGCTCTTCCACGGAAGTAAATTTTAAATGCAATAGTCTCCGCAACAAAACGATAGGCTGTCGATCCGCCACAGAAAACACAAGATGGGTCTGGACTAAGCAACAAATAGCTGACTGGCCAGCTTCTCTTCAGCCACGAGGATGCTAAGTTCCTCGGCTGTGAATATGTCGTTCTTCTCTCCTCAATCCCTTGGTCTTGTTTTCTTCGAAACTGGTTGGACTCAATGAGCAGCGCTGAGATACAAAATCTCACGTACTAGCCTCAGGGGAATATATGGGATTGCCCGTTCGGCGCTTCTTTCAGCATCTCTGGATTCAAGGCGGACGATTGTTTATGTTTAACTTCTCATCTCCGCCTTAAAATTCGTTGAAATTTCTCACCAACTCGCCGAGCGGTACTGACATGCTCTTCCTCTTCTTTGTGAGCCGAACCACAAGGTCGTGTCTTTTGATCTCCACCTCTTTCTGGACACAACAGCTTTTTTATCTGTGAGGGTTTGCTTGGTTGTCCATCAGGGGGATGGAGAGAACACGACCATGATACTCGAACATTGTCCAGTCAGGATCAAGGGTCTGGGGATCCAATCGAGCGGTCTTCATTGCCTTATCATCTGGCTGATTACTTGGTTTCCTCTCCGGTGTTTTCTCGGAGACTCGCTGGTTCAATATATTCGGCTGGTTCCATCCTCTGATGAGGAGAAGATGACATGCGAAGTCGTTGAGCCACTGGTCTTGGGAAGTAAGAGCCGCAAAGGTTGGCTCAACACCTTTTCCACTTCTGGGTTCTCTTGGTTGCTGGAGAATGCGTACCGGTGACGGCATGCAATCAGGCAAGACTTCCTGACGAGTACTGGTGAGGGTGTCGGCGGATAAAAGACACTGGTGGGATCAAGTTCGGTGTGTTCATGGATCTCTAGGATCACTCCAATATCTTTTCAGGCTTGGATTACCCAGCCGGGAGCCAGCTTTGAAGTTCTTGAAGTGCTTCTGCGCTTCACTGCGTCCACCAATGTAGCTTTGGTCCGTCTGCACAATCCTGGGCATTACTTCCAGGATTGGCTCTGTGACCGCCTTGTTTGAGAGGCCTCGTAGAAAATATACCTTGCTATATGAGAAAATCACTCTTCTCAACTGGTCTGCCGAGATCTGTATGGTCACTGCATTGCCTTTCTGTTGATGCATTAGCCGTCTGCATATCTCTGCTTGTGATTGAGAATGCTTACAATCTCAGATTCAGAGGCGCATTCGGCTGCAATTGGCGGTCCACATAACTTTTCGTAATGTTTTCAATATCGATGAATTCTTCATCTGAAGGTCGACTAACTGCTCACAACGTGGATGTGCCAAAGGAGGAATTGTAATGACGCCCCGCCGAACCGATGTGCTGATCATTGCTGCTCTGGCGTTGCATCTCGAGATCAAGGTTTTTGGTAGGTCCCCTCAGAGGGTCTGAAGATTGCTCCGATTTGTCATGAAGGCAATATAATATTCATCATTGAGGTGGGTGACTCCTTGATAGAATGCAAAAACGATACAAACGACGCTGAAGACACTGATGGGTATTAAAGCGTCCCAGGCACGGGTAGATGTGCGAACAAAAACACACAGTAGTCAAGAAAGGAAGGAGTGATAGAGGAATAACAAAAGAAGCAAGCACGAACGACCGCCACATTCCACATGACAATATCTGAGTCTTCAGGGTTGTTCCGGGCCAAGACCGGCATCGAAATCCTGGGTTTGGAAGTGGCTGTAGCACTTGTCGCACGTGGAATTCGGAGTCCACAAGCCATCGAATCAACACGGCCCCATGTTAGACATGAGCCCGCATCGATATAACTCCAGGATAGCGGCCACCAGTGGATGGATGACATACCGTCCATGACAATATTGCCATCGACGATTTTAGAGCCGCAGTCTGTTTCTCTCTTCTTTTGGATATCGTTCGAGGGGACTCTCTGAGCCTTGACCTTATAATAACATGTTGTAAAAATCTCCAGCGTAATCTTTGGCCTCACCCAAAGAGCGAGCATATTGACGATATCACTGAAGGCATTCTTAGGTTCATCTGGCTCTTCTGCACCGCGGAGGGCTTACAAAGAGATAGTCACTCGTGACGATTGATGTCGCTGTTTGGTTGAGCAAAGGAGACGAGTGCTTATTCCCTACTTGTAACAATGCAGGCGACAATGAGGCCAAGGAGTGGTACACCGATTTTGACGCAGATTCTCTGGACTCTCAAGATGCCAAAGCGTGAACAGGACATATTTTTCAGCAAAAAATCTGGCGAAGTATGTTAACCTGATGTTTCTAGCTGCAACAGTCTCCCTGCCGACGAGGTCGACTGGCTCTCTCCATCATCTTTTTTTAAGAGGATTTTCCTTTTTTGCGCTGTCGATATTGGCATCAGCTTGCCGGGTCTAAGACTTTAATTTTCGATGTTAGCAACATCGAACTTCCTTTCGGTGGTGGAAGCTGTTGGTCTCGCAGTCGTAGAGCTTTCGAGCTGGAATTCAGCGTTATATGCTCCAAAGATTCTCATATCGCTTGCAATATGACGAATGAGATTTTATTGTTATTGTACAGCTGAGGGTTTTTGTTGTTTGACACCACATTTTCGCTTTCGATAATCGGGCTTTTTTGCTCTTAGAATGTTCCAAGATCTCCAATTGCTTCAGTGAGCACCGTTATTCTTTCCCGTCATTGGAAACAAGATATTTATCACAGATGCAGATGGAGTACGAAAGTCAGAGATAAAGCATATTGTGGCAATAATAATCATGCTGAAGATTTTGACAGTCTGATTGTTGCACGACCATTGCAACGAAATTTCAGTCGGATTTCTGTTTCAAGGTCTTTTTTCAAGTTCGAACACGGTTAAGATCATATGCAACAGGCTATTGTTAGATCAAGCAAATTCGGGTGTGGATAGCAGCTGCAAGAAAAAGCAACAGCGAAAGATAAGCATTTGGAGCAGGAGTCGAAGTATTTATGCGCCAGGTGTATGTAGTGGGAAGAGGAATTACGAACGTGAATAGTTCGTGTCCAGTGAAGCTTCAGAGAATGACTTGTAGCTTTTAAATGGCAGTACGAGAAGACATTAGAAAACACATCGTTCACGGTGTTCCCTTGTGAATACCTTGTCTTTTGAAGAGGGAATCCTGAGGATTCATTGGGTGAGCAGCACCAGAATAGTGACCATCAACCGTTCAAGACGGACGAAAGAAATATTTGGATTTCGACCAAACAGGGTGAAGAACCCGTTATCGGAGATAAAACATCACAAGGATAGCCTTTGGTTATAGACTGCAAGAATCGTATGATCCTAGATTGAAGCAAGCATCTAGTCATGATCCCAGCAAGACCTGCGAGAGCCAATGCAGCAGCACCCAAGCTCGAAGCTTAACGCACACTCCTTGACCTTTGGCTCCATATGCTTGTCGGCCTTAGTCCTGGGTAGGGCAGACAGCTAGGAGCTGCAGTTGGTGGAAAAGCCGCCCCAACTCTTAACGGGTCCTCGTCTGCGCACCGACCCGTCGAATGAGGGGTGGGGTCCGCTCCGCTCTCGGATCGTTCGGCATCAACTCAGATGCTCTGGGCTCCGATTCAGGCTTCAACGGTATCAATTGGGGAATTGCTCTTGATATGATAGAACTTGATATAAATGCAATTGAGTATATTGTTCAAAGATATGGACATTTGATATGATAGTGATGACGACCATGCTCTCTGACTGTCCCACAATGAAGAGAGCACCTCCGAAAAATCATGTTGACTTCAACTATTCAAGCTCAGAGGAGCTTTCCGCGTAGTGGGGCAGGGACGGGTAGACTCGGGGGTACCGTGAGAAGACCGACGTCACGGGCATTCCTGACCATGACCCCTGGAAACCAAATCAGATCATCTCCCTTTCTGAACGATATCGGCATGGATGGCCGCAAGCCAAGACTTTCTGTGTCCCAAAAAGAGTGAAATGGTCTCTCTGCCTTGGGCGTTGAGTGGGTGGAGACGAATCATGGCGGCCGGCACTTGTTGGATTGGAAGGATATCGAGGTGTCAGGATATCATACTGATTTACTTGCTGTATCGTTGTTGTGCTCATGGTGGAAAGCTTAAGCTAAAGTCATTCGTTTCCGTGGAACGGCCGAACCAGCTGGTGTGTTGTACTCCGAATGCTGTATTCGTCATGGCTTTGTGGCATCTGGCCCAAGCTGCAAATCCATCATCTCCACACCTCTTTTTAGCGAATCAGAAGAACCAGGCGAAACAAACTCACTGAAGCTTGTTAGCTCTGAAGTTGACTAAGTGCGTTAAATGATCTCCTCGACGGATAATGTGTCCTTATCTCATGAAGCAACGTTTCCACCTCGATCAATCATCTGGCAACAAAACTGGTTCCGCGGCATCAACGGCTTTAACAAGGATACTCGTAGCCCTTTAGCTTTATTAGCAGGGCGATCAGCCAACGATTGCCTGTCTTCGAATGAAAGGTTACATACACGACTTACCTAATGATTCATGTCTTTGCTTTGCATAGCAGATGTCAGCACGGCGTGAGGACGGCATAATCGAACCATGTTGAGAGATCGACCAATTCAGTCTCCATCATGGTGGGGCAAGTGAGCTGTGCCCCTCATCTCTCGACTGTTTCTGTATCTCTGCCCCTCCTTTGTCCCCTTCTGAGAGCAATACTTAAACCGCCCAGCTTCCTGTTTTGCATCTTCTTCTTTCCCTTCTGTCTATAGACGAATTTGTTTTATTATCTCAATTCTTACTTCCCTCACGAACCAAAACCCTCCAAGCGGTACGCGATGTAGAGGAGAAGCATTGTTGGAAAGTTCTTACGATGGAGTAATCAATGGATCAAGCATCAAAGCGTTAAGGTAACGCCCTTGAAAGCATGACGGGTGTCGACTGTTCGCTCGACCGTCTACCCAACTCCTGTCTCTGTCCCATCCGAACCCTGAATTGGTATCGGTATACCAAAAGCGACGACAACACCAACACGATGGGACAAGACAGACTACGAGTTGGGAGCAATAGACGTGTCGGGGGGCGGTTGTTCTGAGATTAGACCGTCAAGACTTGATCTGGATAATTCCGGCGCAAGGACATGCTTCTCTTCCCCTACAAGAGACAGTAGGATAGTGTTGCTTACACGGAACAGCTTTGATCAAACCCCCCATCAAACACCATGGCTACCACCGACAGGATCACTTTCCTTACCAATTGGTAGTCATGACCCTTTCGTTATTGTCTTGTTTGGGGTTTCGATCAATTTTAGGAAACTAACATGTCGATTTCAATGTCAAAAGGCACGCAACCCCTTACCATGCCCCTCTCTACCTTGCCCACTCCAAGGGTTTCTTCAAGGAGGAGGGTGTCAAGGTCGCCATCACCGAGCCCAACGACCCCAGCGATGTCACTGAGCTCATCGGCACCGGCAAGGCCGACATGGGCTTCAAGGCTATGATCCACACTCTGGCCGTATGTTGTCTCCTTCGGGCCCCATTTCTTGCAATCCATTAATCTAACACCGAAACTCCAGGCCAAAGCCCGTGGCTACCCCGTCATCTCCGTCGGCTCTCTCCTCGACGAGCCCTTCACCGGTGTCATCTACCTCAAGTCCAGCGGTATCACCGAGGACTTCACCTCCCTCAAGGGCAAGCGTATCGGCTACGTCGGCGAGTTCGGCAAGATCCAGATTGACGAGCTGACCAAGTCCTACGGCATGAGCCCGTCGGACTACACTGCCGTTCGCTGCGGCATGAACGTCTCCAAGGCCATCATGAAGGGCGAGATCGATGCTGGTATCGGTCTGGAGAACGTCCAGATGGTCGAGCTCGAGGAGTGGCTTGGCTCTCAGGGCCGCCCCAAGGACGACGTCCAGATGCTCCGCATCGACAAGCTCGCCGCTTTGGGCTGCTGCTGCTTCTGCACTATCTTGTACATTGGCAACGAGCAGTTCATCAGCGAGAACCAGGGCGCTGTCCAGAAGTTCATGCGTGCCATCAAGAAGGCCACCGACTTCGTCTTGGCCAACCCCGGCCAGGCTTACGAGGAGTACATTGATGTTAAGCCCATCATGAACACTCCTGTCAACCGCAAGATCTTTGAGCGTTCTTTCGCCTACTTCTCCAGCGACGTCAAGAACGTCAAGCGTGACTGGAGCAAGGTCACCAACTACTCCAAGCGTCTCGGCATCATCTCCCAGGACTTTGAGCCCAACTACACCAACGGCTTCCTCGGCTGGGACCTCGATGCTGAGTCCAACGACCCCATGGGTGACCAGCAGCGCATGGCCGCCCTCCAGAAGGAGGTCGCTGCCAAGGGTGGCTACCACCGTATCTCTGTCGGCACTGCTTAAATGCAATATGTCGATAGGGGTACTCACCTGCCGCTAGTTAGAGATTTCTAGTGGAGTGTCATGAGAAGTCATTAGATATTACGCTTTGAAGTAGTTGAATGAATCATGATTTCTAAAGTAAATATATTTGACCATTGTTATGTGAACATTTTGTGAAATGTTTCAAGTATACATTATATCAGTTCACTGCTGCAGCCTTCGATAAATTACGAACGCTTGAATTTTGCATCGCATTGTCCTTTGAATTTTGACGCTTTTTAAACTCATCGCTGCTATAGCGGGATGGTATCAATTGCCAGTTTGCTCTCGCCCCTCACATATATACATTGCCATCGTTTTAATACAACATGTATCTCCGTCTCCCACATATACGTCTCGTATCTCCCAAAGCATTGATCGATCTCGCGTGCCCAATTCTCGCATGACTGTATATAACCTCGCAAAAGATTGAAGCCCCTTTAACTATAGCCTTTCCACCACTTGTTTACACAGGGCACACAACCGTCAGAAGACGCATGCAATCTATTTATCAGCCGGCAGGGCCATTCCCAGGAGCATTGCCGGCTCATTGATGTTACGGTGTTGGTAGCTATATTTCGAAGTTGTGCAATCGTTAGTCATCGCGGTATATTGTCTCGATGTAACTTGAAGAGACAATGGACAGCGTGGCACATTACTGACTGAATTGGGTTGGGGTGGGGTAGAAAGAGTGAAAAAGGGGAAACAAAGAAATGTCATGGAGAATAAGGAGAGAATTGTGCAGCCGAATCAAATGGAAGCATTCCAAACGGAATCTCCAAAGCAGACAAATTTGGTGCCTGGACAAAAAGAACGGGAACCTGGAAAAGGAGAGAAAGAGGGAAAGCACATACCTCAAGATGCCAACAGCGCCGGGATCAAGCATGACGCTGAGCGGGAAGGAAAGCGGGTATCCGAGCCAGCGCCTGGTGAAGGCGCGAAGAGAGTGGCCG
The DNA here is from genome assembly GCF_001619985.1 of Xylona heveae TC161. NCBI lineage: Eukaryota > Fungi > Ascomycota > Xylonomycetes > Xylonales > Xylonaceae > Xylona > Xylona heveae. The sequence goes on along the minus strand of NW_017264204.1, from coordinate 109,322 downwards.
TGAGCAATCTATTAATAAAGTGGGACCATTAGAATAGTGTTCCTGAAGAAGGTATACCATGCCATGCATAGATTTGCTTCGTTTATAACGAGGCAAAATAGATAGAGTGCGGGTACACGGAAGGGTTTCTTTTTTGGAAAAGGAAGGGGGGAGGGGCGCTTACAATCAACACATCAGCGGGCTTCTCGCCGTGCATCGAATCCTTTTGCATTTCCCGGATACGGGCAATCAGAGAGTCGATGCGGACCGTGACTTGCTCGGGGCTCCTGAATGACATTGTTAGTTTTGTTTCGCCGACAAGTACCCATATGAGATAATTCAATCAAAAAAAAAAAAATAATGAAGAGGGAATGCATGAAACGACAAGGACAGGGGACTCACTCTCCGTCCTCGCATCCGTCGATCCAGATATCCCAGGGCCGCTCCTTGTCGAGCCCTCTCTCCTTGCGGCCCTGGCGGATCTCATGCGAGAACAAACCCTCGTATTTGCCGTATCCCCACTCGGAAATGTCGTTTGTGATCTCCGTCTCGGTCGAGTTGTTGGGCAGAAGCAGCTCCAGCGTGCGCTGGGCACGCTGGCGCGGGCTCACAAAGATGCGTACCAGCTTCGCCGGGTCAATCAGCTTACCGGGTCCAGCCATCTTTTGGCCTGTGCCGATGACCTGCAGCTCGCCGTGTGGGGTGAGTGGAATCTCGGAAGTGCCGGTGAAACGGCCATTGGCAGACCATTCGGTTTCGCCTGGTAAGTAAATTAGTAGGAGCGGGTGATTGTAAAACGGTATTAAAGAGATTTGTGCGAGAAGATTAAGGATGGAAGGGAAACGGACGGCTTGTACAAAGACAGGACGTGGGTAAAAAATACTGAAAACAAGAACGGCAATAACGGGGAAAAGGCAGAGGCAAATTGAGAGAGGATCAAAGCAGGCCACAATGCTGGCAATGACTTTCAACTTGATCAAGATACGGGAGAAAGATTTAGGTCTGACGAATGCCGAATATACAGGACTTAAAAGGCAGTACAGAAATAATACATACCATGACGGGCGAGGAAAACTCTCGGCGTGCCAGCGTCCTTGGACATGTTGCCTCAAAGATATATGTAACCTGCGTTCAATCATGAGTTAATTTCGTTTTCCCAGCAAGAGATTCCAATATGCTCCTTAGCTGCTCCTCAATATGATAGACATGGAAAATAAGAAATAGACGGAGATACATGGACAGCCCGCAAAAGATCGAAACAACCGTTCTGGAGTAAGAGAAATATAGGCAGAAGTAGACTCAATTCTTTCTGAATCCGCGAAATATAGGGATATACATATGCGGTGAATTGAGGGAATCAAAAGCAATTGCATGAAAATCCCGTGATAAAGATGAAAAGAGATTGCATAGATGCGAATTTAGGACAGCAACACCAAAGGCCAAGAAATGACACAAAGGCGGCTTGATAACAATTTGTGGAGCTTAAAACAGAAATAGGATCAAGTGCAGAACCCAATAGAAAACATCACATGTCGAATGGCAATGCCCGGAAAATAAGACTGAGAAAGTGATACGTACCGATAAATCTCAGAGCAAGACTGATCAGTCTTGCGGGGGACGAAGAAGAATTTGGAGGGAAAATGAGACAGTGAAGCTCAGAAATTTTATCGCAATCTGGAATGGTCCGATATGACGACCGATTCTGGACCTTGGTGGGTTGATGAAGATGAAAAAGGCGCACGATAAATAATGACGGTGGTGGTGGGGCAGAGCGAAAGGGAAGCGGATCTCTACAGTGGGCGTTGAGGGGCATAAGGAGAAGCCTTTTTCCGGTTAGGGGTCTCCCGCGAGGACCGCTCGGATTTGGCGCGATACGGCAGAGGCGGCAGGGGCGGGTGTTTCAAGGCCTACTGTAAACAACAACAGAATAATAAATTCATTTTGCATGATCATTGAGGACGGCTTGAGAGTTCACGATTATGACAACAAAAGATATGCAAGTCTAAATTTTACAGGATCTATTTTACAGTATTAAAATTCGTTGAGAGGGGATAGGAGTATTATTTTCAATCTGCAGCTCCTCCGCATTATTTGAAGCATCAATTCTTCTCGCCACATTATACGTTATCAAATGCACTTACTCATTACTCCTCTTGTGTCAGATATTAGTATTCAAACTTCTGTCCGACCAGCTTTTCGCTCAATTTCCAAAGCCTTTCCGCGCCCTCTTCGCTTTTGGCATAAGGCGAAATATCGTCTGTCTCAATGTGACAGTCCTGGAGGTACTCGCCACTCCGATCTATATGAAGAGAACTGTTCAGATGAAAGACCATCTTGAATGTCCAAGCATGCTTCGATTGGCAATGGACTGCATAATGAATGTGTACACATACCGACAATGCTGGGATCAAATCCAGCAACGAGATGGGTCGCGGCACCTTGGGCCAAAGTTTTATTCATCATGCCAGGCGTTTCAAGCAAGTTTCCATCCTTGTCAATAATCCCTAACGAGATTATTAGCGGCCTAAACTCCAAGTATTTTACTGCTCGGCAATGTCGCATCGAGTCTATCCAATTCTCCAACGAACCACGATCACAACAAAGTGAGACTCACCCCAGGCCACCAGCATCTCTTTAGACATAAACCGACCCAGTTCAGTGTGCAGGATCTTGCCAGGATGCACACTGAACGAAAGAATTCCTTTGCGCTTTAATTTCTGTGCAAGAGATCGGCTGAATAGGATATTCGCAGTCTTCGCCTGACCATATGCTTTCATTTTGTCATAAGATTTTCCGTCCTGAATGCGTGGCATTAGTGGAATTCCACCTAATTTGGCACTGAACAGAGAGGAAATTGTCGAACTTTTGAATTTCAACTTACATTGAAATTCCAATCGTCAAAAAAGACGTCACTGAATTGATGACCTCTACTGCTGATATTAATAATTCTTGCTCCAGGGCCCGCAGCAACAATCCTTGGCATGATCAAGTTGGTGAACAGGAAATGCCCGATATGATCAATTGCAAAAGTCGACTCGATGCCATCATCAGAGAGCTGATATGGCGGAAACATGACACCAGCATTGTTGATGAGAACCTCAATTGGTTCCGGGTATTTGTTTACCTCTGCAGCTGCTTGGCGGACATGTTTCTGCGAGTTGAGGTCCAATTCAAGCAATCGAGTTTTAACGGACGGCGCTAATGCGCGAATCTCTTCTTCTACCTCTCGCAACTTTGAAGTGGTTCGGCCGGCAAGAATAATTAAAGATGGCTGCTTCCGTGCAATAGCTCTCGCAGCTTCTCCGCCGAGGCCGGTCTTGTTGATTCCGGTAATTAATACTGTGAAAACTTATCAATTTCCGATGGACTATTAATTTTAGATGCATATTTGATCATGGCCACTCTAATCTTCATTCCCAAGTGGAGTAAACATTGCGGAGAAAGCTAACCTGTTTTCCCTTTTATATGCTCCGCAAAGGCGTCGGCAACCTCGTCGACAGTGGTAGTCTCCTTGAACTCTTGCATTTTCGTTTTATGCATCCGAGGAATTAATGTAAAATGAAAGCAATTGATTCACAGTGTAGTCTTTCAGGCTTTATATCACACTTGGGAGCTGTTGTGGTTATAGTATATAATGACGCTGACTCCTAGGGCTTATGGCATAGTCGCTTGGCTCATTTTGATCACGCCGGTTTGAGCCTTAGAGTTCCATCTCCAAAAACGGAGATGAACGGGGCTCAACGCATCACAAGAGAGAAGACGGAACATTGTTCTCGAAACGATTTAATTAATAATACATAGTCATCCTTTCTGCATCGCTCATGTCAAAAGCCTTATTTTTATACTCGAGACTATTACCTATCACGGTTGATATAGAATGAGAATTGTTGTTCACTTGACACGCAGGCCGGGTGCCGCCTTCTTCTTCCCATGAAGCGTTCGTAAGCAGTAAGCTCGCCACTTTCAGAGACGGATATTTTCTTCAGTATTTCCCCATTGGTGGTGGGTTTTAGTTCATAACAAAGCCGAGTCGGGCTTTGGGTTGTGCCGACTCCCAAATTTAACAATCATATGCAATGGGGTTTCGCCGGCCTTTGCAGTGGTCAACGTTACAGATCTCTGCCTTGGCAGGTATGCCACTAACTCCGTAATCTCCTTCAAAGGCATTTACATATGTTTAACACGCTTGATGAGCCACATACGATGCCGCATTTCTTCCCCGTATTAGAGACTTCCGCCTTGTGTTCTGACACGCCAATTTTGACATTTGGCGCGATGGCATTCATCGAATCTCAACGGAGTGTCCATTATGTCACTTGATCAGGAAAGAGATCGTTGAATGTAATCTGCTAGCCAGCAAAGCACGAACTCATCCGCACATTGGCACAGGAGTCTGTAATCACTGGACGGGAACGGATCCATCCGTGAGTAAGACATCTATCGGAAGGCGCATATCTTTGAGGGAATTTGTCAGCTTGATACTCTCAGGGTTGATCAGACATAATCAACCCATGCATACTACCGGTTCCTGGTAGTACAGGCTAATTGCCATCCCTTTATTTTGGTATCATGATTTCCTTCCTCTTTGTCCCCCATTACTCTGAACCTGGCCAGACGTTGTTCGGTTGGGGCCCTCTTGGACGATGAGTCCAGATATGTTCCCATTTGCCCGCAATTATCCAGGAGAGCTTAGAGAGCGTCTGTCTGCTTTCAGGGCTGCGCAGAGAGAGCTTATAGGTCAGACTATTCAATTTTTGGTGCGTGTGGTTGACCAGTTGTGGCATGCTTCAATCAACGAAGCCCATCTCGTCATCCATGACACCGGCAATCCCTCGGCCGGACGGATCTTCTCCACTATTCACAGGCGGCCAGACTTTCTGTCGCCGTCGAAGCTCTTCAGACTCCGTAATAGCAGCACGGAGATTTCTAGAGCGACTCAGAGATAATCCTGACAGAGCTGATCAGGTGACTTACGCTAATTTTCCATGTACCACGTAGCCCATCGATGCCAACTCCTCCGCAAGCTCGATCTGATGGTTATTCAGTAGCGAAGGGTTTGGGACAACAATGAGAGGAACAGCGATCCGTAACGCATCAAGAATAGACCCAGAGCCTTCAATAACAGGGAGTCAATATCAGCACTACTCCTTTCATAACCTTGATGTGCAAGTCCGTACCTGCATGACTTATGACCACGCCTTCTGTCTCGCCCTTATTTCCCTTGGCCGAGCGCATCTCTTGCGCGAGACCGTTCTTGTTGAACCCAAAGCCTTGTACAACAATATTATTCCGTGCACTCAATTGCTCTGCCCGCTGCGACATGTATTTATTGAAAATGAGTTGTCCTTCTTTGCCATATTGAACAAGTAGATGAGTATAGTTGGCCTCTCGCAGTGCGTCGAAGAACTCCGGGGTGAGGACGGCAGAAATGAGAGCATCAAAGGATGCAGTAGCACCTATTGTGACAAAACATAGCTTCTTTTGGACCTTGGTCTTCTCTGCCGCTTGATTCGATTGAGCCATCTTTTAATCTTGAATTAACCTTCAAAAGCCGACGAGTGTCCACCGTCTGTGATTGAACTGCACTGCGGGCAACGATTTGTTGGTTGCTCCCCGGTCGGAGTTTGTATGTCCGATGCCAAGACTTTCCATATTTGGCGACCAAATGTTCATCTTCCCCGTTGGCCGCATGATTTGATGCTCCACGCCATCAATTATCCACAAATCTGCCCGTTCAAGTGCGCCAGCAGCTGTCAACGGCCATGGCAGCGGCAATGAATCGAATGGGCTTGGCAGCCCTGCGCTGCCCGTCGAGAATATCATCGACGTCTCGATCAATGGCGCCAATTGCGTCTTCCGTTTCAGTTTCTTCGAGATCCACATCCGCTCGATCTTTTACCAGCACATCCCTTAAACAGGACGACAGCTCCTCTGCCACATCGACTTCGACCGTTTTCCGTGACTCACTTGATCCTACCATCCGCAATGTCTATGATTCGCTGTCGCCACAAGAGCAGAAAGAGTTTGAGGCTTCATCCAGTGGTCTGAAGCAACACATGCGAAAGCCTGCCGTTCGTGACCGATTGGAACGTGCGGTTGGTGAAGCCTCACACTACGTCGACGTGAATGAGCCTAGAGAATATATAGTGTTCGCCAGAGAGCAACAAGGTCTGTTGGCAATGGGAGAGCCGGAGCCTGAGGATTTCGGAGCCGACGACGAATTTGCCCACGATGACATTTCCTCGCATGCGCATGGTGACCTCGAGCAGCACCGTGAGATGAGAGAATATGCGCGAATTGCGGCGTGGGAGATGCCTCTGTTGTCAAGTACGTACTTCTCAAACTACTATTTTTTTCGACACTCGCATATGAAACGATCCGTCTTCATGCAAAACTCACAATACTCTTGCCTTGAATATCTAGCTGACACTCAAATTACTAGAACTCGCCAAGCCTTTCGTCCCGCCGGCCAAGGACGAGCCTCTCCGTTTCCGCTACACCACTTACATGGGCGAATCGCACCCCGCTGAGAATAAGGTTGTGGTGGAATTTTGCACAAAGGATTTGCCCAACCTGAGCGAGACCCAGCGTAGCAAGCTCATTAAGATTGTTGGCGTACGATACAATCCTGACACGGATATCGTCAAGATCAGCTGCGAGATGTTTGAGTCGCAAGCCCAGAACAAGCGCTACCTGCTCGACGTTGTCGATGATATCATCAAGGAAGCCAAGGTCTGTATTTTCCTCCCCTCTTAATATCTCTTGGCCCTCGCTCTGACACAAACAATCACAAAAGGACCCCAAAGACACCTTTGCAGATATCCCCTTTGACTTCCGCCACCACAAGCCGAAGCGGCAATTCCGCTTCCCCAAGGAATGGCTGATGACACCGGAGCGTCAGCAGCAGCTTCTCGCGAAGCGCCAGCAAGCCTTATTAGCTGAGACGCAGCGCGAGAAAGAAGGCACTCTACTTGATGGCGTCAAGGTCATTGACCGCGCCCTCGCTCGTGCGGCCTTCTCGCAACCCCAACAGACGCCGCAGCTCCAAACTGTCGCGGTTCCCGCTGGCAAGAAAGCAGCCAAGGGTGGCCGTAGAAGATGAGAGAATGGTGGCTCTTGGAAAGTCCTAGATGGACTTGCCGAATAGTCCTTCTCAATCGTCACCGACCGTTTATATTTATCCTCATACCATCATCTTCTTCGAGCGGTGTTCTATTGGCTGCTTTTCTCCTCCTTGTACCTCTGTACTCCTCCCTGTACCATATATTTTATGTCGGTATCACTAGATTTTACATATGTCCATTTTTCTTTTTAGATTACCTCTGGCGCGGAGCAATAAAAGAAATCTATTTTTTTTAATTTCCATGATCAATTGCTTGATTCATAACTTCATCTGGATTGAACGGCATCCTCCTTTTCCTTTCCGGTTTCCTATGCTAATGCTAATGCTAAAGTCATCATCTCGTAATTGATTCATATAGACAGGGCGCTGAAAATGGATGTGCATCTCTATGTGTATCATGAAGAAAATTTATATACCTGCCTCTTCATCTTATCATGGCAACATATTCGTAGATTCATATATATGAGTCCTTTTCTTCCTCGATTACGTTCAATATTCGCAATCGGTCCCTTCCTGCTTCTTCCTCGTCGTACCACATTTTGCCTTGCAACATCAGATTATCAGCTCCTTCCCCCACCCTCCACAGACTTACAAAGTCCCCCTCCATTTGACTCTAGGCATCTTCTCCCCTATCCCTCCGGCAAATACCTGGCCACGCTCCGCAGCTTCTTGCGCCTCAGAACCTCCACCTTCATCGCGCAAGATCGCGTTCAACCCGCCTACTGGCGTTTCACCTCCCACACCCAGAGTCCCGGCTCCTGACGCAGGAGATTGAAAGCGTGCAGCGTCCTTAGCCACGGGTAGCGCCCCAGGTCGCGCCGCTGTCGTAGTAGCGGCAGTAGAAGTTGGGACACCGATGGCCCAGGAAACGCTTCTTCCCTCGACGAGGTCTCCGAGACCAGCTCTCGAATCACCCTTTCCTTCATGGCGGGAAACGAGGAAGCGTTCCCATACTTTGACACCGTAAAATGCAACAAAGAGGGAGCTTGCGACGACCAAGAGCGTGACAGTTCCGGCGACAGCCCAGAAAATGCCTTGTCCAGCAGCCATATCTCGGATATCGGAGGTGTTCATGCCAAAATAAGACGTGACAAAGGATAAGGGCAAGAAGATGAGGGTGACGACGGTGAAGACGAGGATGGCTTTGCCGTGATCTTCTTGGCGCATGTTGACTAGCTGGATGGTGCGGTTGACAAGCTGCCCGGAGGATTCGCGTAGGTCTGCTAGGTCGGCGAGTTCGCGGTCGAGAAGTTCGGTCAGGTGGATGATGGGGTTTGTGAGCGCGGTGTGGGCATGTGGGAGGGGGTTGCTGTCAAAAGGGGTGTAGATGTGCCCGTGAGTGTGGATGGGTGTAGATGGGCAGGAAGGCGTCGGCGGAACAGAAGCTGCAGCAGGTACGGGATCAGGAGTAGAAGGAATGTAGGCCGCAGCAGGCGATGAAGTAGCAGGGAGGGAGTCAGTCCCGTGGGTCGGTGGATGAGATGCTAGGGAGTTATTGCGCGAGTTGAGGGAGGAAGTACGAGAGTCTAGGTTTCGAAGATGGGCCGCGTGGATGATCGATCCGGAGACAGGGTATGTCTGAGATAGTCGCGAAGCAGTGGAAGAACGGGAGAGGTGAGAGTAACTGGTTGAGAGGTATGATTGTAGATCTGTGCAGAGACGGCGCTGGGAGTGCATGAGTTTGAGGATGATGTTTAGCTCGTCTTGGATCTGGAGAATGTCCATGACGAGCTTTGAGCTGGGAGCGCGGTAGAGCCGGAATTGCTGGGAAAAGTTAGCACATGGATGTATTTATGCTCAGATGATGTGCAGATGTCTGGATAGTGAGTGGACAACACACATGAGAATTCAGGTTAAATTGTTTATGAGGCGGCTTACCAAGTGATTTAGATACTGCGCAAAACGGTCCGTCAGACACAACAAGAAATCTTGCCAAAAGCTCCAATGCAACAATCCAAACGCTCCATGCATACAAGTCACCATATGTGTCAATGCATCATATGTATCCTGCTGCTTTGACAAGCTAAAATTGTTCCGGACGGTCTTAAAGGAGACTTCACGGATTCGTGTGGAGAGCTGATGAGGAATCATCCGCGGTTTCCAGCTTTGATTGGTCGAAAATGACACTATATGCCCGGGATCGATGAGAAGAATCCACATCTCATCCACAACGAGGCCAGTCGGGTAAAAGTCTCGGTCTTTGCGGCCGTACCAGCGGCCGACTCGGGCGGTCATGAGATGATCTTTTGCCCATGGCTGTGAGCGCGAAAAAACCTGTTTCCGTTCACGATCGGTCGTATCTTCTAATCGATAATAATGCTGCAGTATCGACCGGACTGGGTGCGAAGAAGCTTTGACCGACTGAATGTTCTCGAGCGGGTCAACCTGAAATCTTGGTATTCGTGCGTCGCTGGTAACATCGCTCCAGTCCATAAATGGCACGCAAAGGAGTAATGGCGTCGCAGGGTCATCTTCGACGTCGGATGGCACGTTTAGTGGCTTGAAGAACGGCGAGAAATACTTTCCATGCCGGGAGAACTTTTCGTTTTGGAAAATGGTCTGATCGAGCATGCTGAGACGTTGTATGGCAAGCCTTTGGTCTTCACTCAATGCAGCAAGGACCTGTAAATTATTAGCATAGATATCTTTGATAATTATATAATTTTTTTTGTTGATAGAGGGTGTCATACTCCTGCAAGATACTCAGGCAAAGTACTCGAAATGTGACTGTCAGTGGGTGTCATATAAGCAATTTTATTCACGTGTCTTATTCGAAAACTCAAGCAATCAGATAACCACCCACATCCACCTGCACTTCCAGTTGTCTTTGGGTTCTGTGACGCGGAGATGCTTCATCCACCCGTATTCCTTCCGGAGCATTTCAAGCCGACTGATTTCCAGCGGTGTCCGGTCCGGCCAGTCCCTCGCATGAACTCTTTCTTTTTCCTCCTCCCGAGCCAGTTGATGCGTATCGAGCTGGAGATCCACCTGCTCGTGAACCTCTAGAAGAGCTGGTCTGCCAGGAGATGGTTCCCGAAGCACAATGTCTTCAATTTGGAGCTTGTCGGGCGTGAGGCGCTTCCGTTTCCAGTACGGCTCTGTGCCGGTCTTTTCTTTGATAGCCATGACGTACAATATGCCACATCACATTCATAAATTCATTGGTTTATAAAAATCTGGCGACTTTTGATAAGATTCAACCCCGTAAACGTCTACATAAGCATTAAAAGTGTGGTGGGGAAGAATTGTTGTGGAAATCCTGAAACGGGACTGACAGGGAAAGGCGGTGTAAGCTACTCACCGCCCTTTTGCTGATTGGTCAGTTCTCGCATTGTCCCTCTTCGCCTTACTTTCTCCGATTTTATCTCTTTTCTTATCAGCCAACGGCTCTCTTTGGCCTTTGCCGTTGCTATACTTCGTACTTCTGACTCTTTAATTCACTTTTTCTCCCCTAATAATATATTTTGAAGCTATTCTCCCGCTGTGCCTAAGCTCTATCACTGCTTCAATTGAGGCACAATATACTCAGAGAAGCAACACCATGTCCTTTCAGGAACGTTTCAACGGGCTCGAACTGCCCGCCTCCGCCGATTTTCACGTTCATCTTCGCGATGGCACCATGATGGAGACTGTCACTCCCACCATTCGCAAAGGAGGCGTTGATACTGTCTATGTCATGGTACGATTTCCTCTCTTAAACCATATACACACTTCGAATCTTCGACTAAATTCTTTGACAGCCCAACCTAGTTCCCCCGCTCACTACTCCCGCCCAATCGCTTTCCTACAAGTCCCGTCTTGAAGCTATTGATCCATCCGTTACCTACCTTATGTCGTTGTACCTGCACCCTTCAATCACACCCGAAATCATTCGAGAAGCCAAGGCTGCGGGCATTACCGGTGTTAAATCCTACCCTGCAGGCGTGACTACCAACTCCGCCGCAGGTGTCGTATCCTACGAGGCATTTTACCCAGTCTTCGAAGAAATGGAGCGTCAAAATATGATTCTGAACCTCCACGGCGAGAAGCCATCTGGAGAGGATATCACAGTACTGAACGCCGAAGAGCGATTCCTCCCTACGCTCAAGGAGATCCACAAGCGATTCCCCAAGTTGCGTATCATCCTCGAGCACTGCACTACCGCGGCAGCGCTGAAGACAGTCATGGAGTGTGGTCCCACCGTCGCAGGAACAATTACGGCACACCATTTGTTCCTGACGGTGGACGACTGGGCTAGTGATCCTTTCTGCTTTTGCAAGCCGGTGGCCAAATTGCCAAGCGATCGGGAAGCACTCTTGAAGGCTGCAGCTGCGAATAGCCCCAAGATTTTCCTGGGCACTGATAGTGCACCCCATCCTGCGACTGCCAAGAGAGGCGGTGCTGATGGAAAGGGAAAGACCGTCGCTGGAGTCTTCACACAGCCATATGCGACGCAGCTGGCTGTGGGCGCATTCGAGAAGGCAATCGAAAAGGGATGGTTGAAGGACAATGAGGTAACTGTGGACGTTGTGAGGGGCTTCCTGGGAGAGAACGGACGAAAGTTCTACGGCGTGCCGCAGAGTGAAAGCCGAATCGTCCTTAGAAAAGGAGAAGAGAAGGTTGTGGAGGCATTCGCGAGTAAAGGCGGGGAATTGGAGGTTGTGCCGTTCAGGAGGGGCGAACCGACATGGAGTGTGGAGTGGAAGTAGATTGTAAGGTCGGTATTGGATGATTTATTGAGTGCATAGAGAGGCATGGCAGGAAATCTGTGTAGATATATGATGGACTGGAGGATATACCTTGACTTGTGTATAACATTTGGATACAAACTTATTTTCCTTTCATACAAGCCGTAGCAATGGCCCGCTGGATCAGGGCTGAAAAGAATGTGAAGGAAAAAAAATCTCTTTTATACCTAAGCTAGAACGTAATATCATGCGCCACACCCGCCTTTATTTCATCCTGAAACCCCAAAACCTGATGCCGATCTTGTTCCTAGCCCGCCAATCTTGTCTTGAGCGAACAGTGCGTAGTCAAGCCGATGCACTATAAAGAAATGGTCCGCATAACGCCACTGATATAAATATGTTGATGAAGGGACAAGCATGCAACGCCATTGCAAATATCACCAAAGAAAAATGACGATAGTAAATGAGTGCCATGCGAGGCGAAAAGGAGAGTACAGCTTGAGAAACGTGTTGTAACTGACGAATTCAAGTGAAGTTTCTGCCTTAGTATTTCAGACATCTAAGGATCAGCATGTTTAGGCCAATCCAGTTCCACCGCCACTCGTGCTGCTCTTTCGCGGCTTGCGACCGGCGCGATCTGAATCATCACGCTTCCGCTTCGCTGGACGATTTCCTCCTGCGCCTTTTGGGCGGTAGGCATCATCTTCTCTCTTACGCTTGCCGCGTGACGCAGACGGGGGGATGTTGCCGTCGTAATCCCCATAGATCGCACTGTCTTCATCCATCAAATCTGGGTCGGCGCGGGCTGAAGCTGCGTTGGCCGCCCGGCGAGCAGCGGACCGGGGGTTATTGCTCCGGCTAGAGCCCGTGACCGGCGTGCTCATACTTCCGCCGCCTGCAGCGGAAGAAGCTCCACCGGCAGCGTTTGCACGGGCATCGGCACCTTTCTCCGGGGGGAGGGTCTCATTGTCCTGCAGGAACACTTGTGGCTGATGCTTGCGAAGCCAATTATAGACTGAGACTGGGTTGCGCGCTGCGGTCACGTCGCGATTAAAATGATGCTGTGAAGAATGTGCGGAGAAGTCCTCGAGTCCACCATCTACCTCACCAATCGAAGCAGGTCGAGGGGGCAACATCGCTGGCCCAATGCCGAGCGTCTTGTCCAGGTTGAAAAGGTAGTCTTCCTCATGACCAGGGGTCAAATAGCCCGGTGGGAATGAGCCGCTGAGATCGGAAGGCAACGAGTCCGTGTCTTCGAGAATGGAGGTGAGCGTTGTATGTGGGATCGAAAGGAGCTTGGAGACGTTGGCCATAGCGCCCTTTGATTTTCCGTTCGCCATTTCGTCGTCACCAGTACACACCTGAAGCGCGGAAGGAGAAGAGCGGTTCTCTTGCTTGCGCTCAGTGCCGCCCTTTGCGTCATTGGTTTCTGGTTTCTTCTCAGAAGATGCGTCCGATGCGGAGAGCTTGGGGGAGGCCGTAGGAGAGAGGAGCGGGTCGTCGAGATCGTATGAGAGTTGCGAGGGAAGCTTAGACGAGTCGTTAAGGTCAAGGAGCATTTCAAGCAGTTGGCTATCAGCGCAAGGAAGTTAGAAGATGTTCAAGAATATCGCAGAAGAAATCTCTGTGGGAATCATTTCATAAAGGGCGCGAAATCCAGCTTTCGCTCAACATCCACGTACTCGTTTTGCTCTTGTAGGCGGCGGGCAAGCTCAGTAGCTTTTTGCTCCTCTTTGAATAGGGCATTGCTCTCCTTCATCTTTTCTTCGAACTGCAGCTTCATCTTGCGATATTTTTTCCTGTCATTGATCATGTTAGTCACAATTCACGAGAAGAATGCCTGGGACGCTCAATGCCAGCTATCAGACTGACCTGTAGGACTTGTAAGTTGGCTTTAATGCCGCCTCCTGTGGATCCGTGGTGGTGACGGCAGGAGGGCCAGCAACAACCCTCTCGCGAGACATGGTGCTAGAAAATGTGCAAAAAGGAGGGTGAACGGAGATGAAAGAAGGAGAGATATTGTCGCAGTTGTCAAGAGATGCGCGTATTGCAGTCCGCAGTGGACTGCCGGGATTGAATTGTGAATTCCCTTTGCACATCTTGCTCGCTTCCCCAAACGTAGCGAATCCAGGCCCGCGAAGTTTTCCCCGGAAAAAGATCCAATTTTGCGAATTTCCACTGCGAAGTCAATCAATTTTCACCAGTCCCTGAGACGCCACACAGTTTCATCTTGCAGAATAAGATTGTTTGGAGCTGAACATTCCCTAAAATGGCTGCGGAAAAGGTTCCCAAAATAAAAAAAGACAAGAAGGAGAAGAAGGAGAAGAAGGAAAAGAAGGAAAAGAGGAGCAAGAAGGCTGCAGAAGCTGAGCCCGCTCACGATGAGACTCCGGACGTCGAAATGGCCGAAGATACTATAGAGAAGAATATGGAAGAACTAGAGAAGGTGGAGACATCAGAGGCCGAGAACGAAGAGACAGAAGCACCGTCATCCAAGAAGAGAAAGCGCGTCGAACAGTCCGGTCCGGAGCTCGAAATCGACGTGAATGCTCCTGAGCCCCCCTCGAAGAAGGCTTTGCGAAAGGCCAAAAGGGGAAAGACGGACCTACCTGATGGAACTTCAGAGGGCAAGGGCGACGAAGCGGAGGAGCCAGGAAAGCCGCAGCAACAGCAGCCTGGGAAACATTCCCCTTACGGCATCTGGATTGGCAACCTTCCGTTCACAGCCGCTAAAGCTGATTTGAGATCATTCTTCACCGAAAATGCAGAGATTCCCGATAGTGTAATCACACGGGTACACATGCCGGCTCCGGCAGATGCCTCCAAGCAGAGGATAAAGCCTCATAACAAGGGGTTTGCATATGTGGATTTCACCACATCTGACGCACGGGATAAGGCAATTGAACTCAGCGAGACTTTGCTTTCCGGTCGTCGCGTCCTGATCAAGGACTCTAAGAGTTTCGCGGGTAGACCTGAAAAGCCAAAAGAAGAAGTCACGGTTGCTGTGCATGGTGGAAAGCCACCTAGCAAGCGGATCTTTGTCGGAAACTTAGGCTTTGATGTAACAAAAGAGGACTTGCAGCAACATTTCTCGCCTTGTGGTGAGATTGTTGATGTGCATTTGGCTACATTTGAGGACACTGGAAAGTGCAAGGGCTTTGGTTGGGTTACTTTCGCCACCGTCGAGGCTGGAACAGCAGCCGTGCAAGGATGGGTAAAGGTGCCCGTACGAACGGCTGAGGAATCGGAGGATGAAGATGAAGGAGAGGGAAGTAGCGACGATGATGAGGAGGAGGACGACAAAAAAGAAGGGAAGAAGAGGAAGGCTCCAAAGATGCGCAAGTGGTGGGTGAACCGCATCCATGGCCGGACGTTACGAGCAGAATATGCAGAGGATGCCACTGTGCGCTACAAGAAACGGTTTGGTAAAGAGGGTAAACGCGGTCAAAACGAAGAGGCCTCCGCTCCGGCGGACGATATGTTTGGACATGCTGAGCCTGCCATTACTGAGGTTGAAGAGAAGCCGTCGACAACTTTTGGGTCGAGAAATCAAGGTGGAATCGAAGCAAAGAAGGGGTCTAGAAAGTCTGAAGCTGTGCAGCATAGTGTTCAGCGACTGACGGGTGGAATTGTAGAAGGCCAAGGGAAAAAGGTTACATTTGACTAGACTTGATCATTGCAAGGGCAGTATTGCTTTTCAATACCCAGTGGAACTGAAGAAAATTTCATTTTTGATTTGGTAGAAAGAACGAACAAAAGTACGTATATGAGCTATTTGTTTCATCTATCCTGCAGTTTATAAAAGCCTTGTGAGATATTGAATATATTCAATCTCATACTTATAAATGGGCTATAATATAGAAATTATTTATCTTTACTTATTTTTCATGAATGACCAAATCTCAAAATTATTGTTCTTTGATCATGGCAGTGGTCTCATTGTGTACAACCGCAAAACGGATATGAAACATTCTTCTTGCGGAGTACGAGGGCACAGCGTTTGCATCCTACCATGAACGCAGAACACGTCATAAGTGCAGCAACCAACCCACTTCAGGGTCTCTATCAACGTGAAATGTTCTCAGAGCTCCCTGATTCTTGTATCATACTGGTAAACTCTGTGAAAGATTTAGTTATCGTAATGATGCTTTCGAGTTCTGTAGATGACATGTTTAGATTGAGCAATATCAAAATGCTTTGTTTATAGTAGATGGTTCTGGACGTGGCTGGAGAGTCGGACGCTAAAGTCCGACAGTCCCAAACAGGCAAAGGCCAAGCGATTGGATTCGAAAGGTAACGAGGATGCGCATGGATGCTTCCATCAACCAACATCATCATCCTCGTTCTTCCTTACTCCTCCATCCTCCTCCGGGTTTCTCCTTCTGGACCTGCATATCCTTTGCGGTTCTTTGGATTTGGATTTCCATCAAGTCTCCAACCTTTTTCGTTCATTCAATCAACCCGACCGGGTTCCGGAAGTAGCTTTTTCTCGCCCTTTCTCGACTGATCATCTCGCCTTCGCATATCCCAGCCTGTGGCGAGCTTTTACCGGCGACTTTCCCGCTCCCTTTCTTTCTCTTCGTCTTTTTGCACCTCGCTGATCATTTTTCTTTCTATTCAACCTTATCCCAACAAAATGGTGTCACACCGGCGAAGAGATCTCGCCAACGGCCGCAGGAGAGTTGAAGATGAGGGCGAAGAGGAAGGTTCCGTGGCGGGAGAGGTTGAAGAAGACTCAATGAGCGAAGCTTCAGCATTCACAGACCATGAGGACGATGCGGATGCGGATGACAGTGATTTAAGCGAAGCTGATGGCATAGAGTCATTAGAGGCAGAGGAAGTCAAGGCGAAAGCCAATGGACATGTTGCGAGCAAGGATGAAGATGGACACGCGGAAGAAAAAAGATCTCCTAAAGCTGTCACTGGGGATACGGAAGTAATGATGAATGGGCTTGTCAGATCAGATAATGTGAATGGGGCGGAAGAGTTTCATTTCGACGAGCTCGGCGATGAGAGCTCTCAACCACAAGAAGGAGTGGCAAGCCAGGAATCTGTCGCAACAAAGCAGGAAACCCTGACGGATCGGCGGCGCCGGGAGCATGAAGAATACCGGAGGAAGCGAGATGAGGATCCCGCTTTTGTTCCTAACCGTGGAGGCTTTTTCATGCACGACCATCGAACATCGGCGCCGGGACAAAATGGCTTCAGACCGTTTGGGAGAGGCAAAGGCCGCACCAGAGGAGGATTAGGTGGCCCAGTGTCCATTAAGTAAGTAGCTCCAGTCCTCCACGCCGATTACGCTGCCATATCAAATTTCTGAATGATGCTAATCAACTATGCGCAGTCCAAACCCACAAGCCCAGGAAGCCACCGACTCTCCCTGGACACACGATCTACACGAGACAGTGGCAGACGCAGCGCCTCGAGCTTTGGGACCACACGCAACATCCTCTAACGGGGCTCCCAATACGTCATCGAAACCATCACAACCAGCGCCAAAGCCTTCTTCACCTCCAAAAAATTCATTTTCCACCACGACGCATATTGGCAATGTGCAAATACGAGTGCTGCTTCCGGGCATGGCCAATCCCATTGCCTTTTCTGCAGTTCCTGTGAAGCAGCACACTCGTCTTCCGGAACATCGCCCTCCTCTCCGACGCGACAAACCGGTGCGAATCTCTCTTCCGGACAATCCCCCGCACTATATCTTTCCGGCCATGGAACGATCGTTCATTTTCATTCCTCGAGCTCTACGGCCCAACCAACAAGGCTTTGGCCGCGTCCGCGGTAGACCAGGTATGCCACCGTTTGGCGGGTTTTCTAGTCGTCGGACAAGCATGTATGGCGGAAGTGTCTATGCTCCATCGGCAGCCATGAGTCGGCGATCGTCGCTTGCAAGAGAAGTCCCCAGAGATGCGATCATCTCGCCGACGGGTTCGACTATGTCGCGTGCGCCTGCAGTGCTCGAAGCCGGCAAACCGGTCGTGCGCTTGCCACCGACGGCCCAACCGGTCCTACCGCCGGATTCGTTGCCTCCTAGGCCTGAGATGCCAATGCCCGAGGCCCCCGTTCCCGTCGTCAATCTGCCTCAACCTCAGGCGTACCCTCTTCCACAAAGGCCGGCCTTCCGCGAGAATCGTACGGCACCTCTGCCAATGCACCAGCCTCGACCACAAAAGACGGTGTCGGTGGCAGATATTGAGTCGCCCGCTGGCATTCCGTTCACTCATCCTCCCCAGCAACAACAGCAGCCCTTTCACCAACAGGTTCCTCTTCAAGTCAATGGTCAAACATATTCTGCCGACGTCACGACCGCTTATCCCCAGCACCCTCGCTCTGGGTCGTTTGCGGCTCCAGCGTCGGCGGCCACGCCTCTCTCGCATCTGCCCGAGCGCGCTATCCATGCCCAGCCTTTCCAGCCACAGCAGTATACTCAACAGCCGTATTACCCAGCGGTTTATCCGCCTCAAGGGGTGTATTATTACCCGGCTCCTGCACCTGATGGCAGCCAGCCGGCATATGCTCCTACCCTCACGGCGCCAGCGGCCGCTCCTGTCTTTGTACCGAGCCCTCAGCAAAATGCTTATCTGATGCCCGCCGCTCCTGCTCCCCCTGTGCAGAATCCATCAGGAACAGTGGCGCATGAAAGTAATGGCATGGTCTATTATTACGATTCGTCACAAATCTATATGAATCCCGGTGACGGATACGCTGGGGCAAGCTATGGAGTACCAGCCTCGGGCATGGGTAGCATGGTAACACCAGCACCCGATATGTACTACCAAGCCGCCCCGCCTGGTAGGGTTTACTATCCGCAGTAACGCATTCTATTCATTGTTATGTTGCACCGGCAAAGTGATGGATGTCAGCGTTGTCTCATCCAAAGTTCTACTTTGGTCCTTTACTATTGACTTTTTTTTCACTGTGATATTTCTACCTCTTTCTTTTTGGCATTCTTTTCCATGGGCTCTCTTCCATTTATCCTCTTGTGGTTTTGCATGTTTGGCTGCGCTTTACCTGTGTTCTTTGGTCTTCTCATTTGTCTTTTGAACGGTCTCCTTCATCCGATGTGTTGATAGCCTTTTTGCAGCACTTCTCTGTATTGTTCTTGTCATCATTTCCCGCTTTGCGACTGGATGCATTATGCAAAAAATTTTCTCGGGTCTTTTTAGCGACTGCGAATGTGTTGTGTCTTTCTTCTGATGATGAGTCTTGACACCTTTGCGTCTTTTCTTTTCTTTTCTTTTCTTCTCATCTCTTTTTTTTTTCTCTTTACTCAGCTAGCTTTCCGTTTCTCCATATCCATAACGGCATCTTGTCGCATTTTTTTCGTTTCTTGTTTAAGTGTATGGTATTCTGAGAGAGTGAGTTTGGGCTCGGAGAAAGTTGTCAGCACGAAGCAGAGGACCAGAAGATTTGTTTGGTCGATTTGCTGGCCGGTGCCGCCTGTGCTTGTTGAGCAAAGGTACTTGTGTTGGGGTTCTTTATTTATCTTTTCTTTCTTGAGCATATCTGTCCGCCGCCTTACCTACAGTGTGAGGTATATTATTCAGTTAGGGACGATGATTCCCTACATATATATCCTAGGTATGATTGGCGAATGTTTTGTTGCGCCCAAAATAATGAAAGTCATTGTAAAGGAGATTTTTGAACTCTATGTGTGTATGCTAGTTCCTTTGCTTCAAAAGGTATATGTAGTTGAGATGTGCATTCTCTTTTGTCTGCCCCGCGTTCCTCAGGTTGTCGTGCGGCTTTTCGCAGTAGAGGTCAAAACGCCCCGGTTTTGGGTGTACTGGATGACTAGGGCTTTGCCTTGGGAGCACAAAATTCTATATACGGCACGTCGAGAAGTTCATTTAGGTCCACCAGACCATAGCATCTCAAATTAGTTCATGAATGCTCCAATGCACGAGTTAACAAACAAGGCCTTCATGCTGTCTCATAAATACCCTCTATCGAGGGATATGGGAAATCTTTGTAGCTACCCAATTTGCGGTACGAATACGTAGTCTTCAGGTAGGAGTTTATCTCAAAGTCTAGATTTCCAACAGTGTACATATCGTGAGACAACAGCGAAGGAGTCTAGAAATACAGTGCATATATACCTAGGTTCCGAGACACAGTCTAAGAAAGGGTCTGCAGTTGCCTCCGAGGTAACGCAGATCGGCCATCTACAGCTACTTTTAAGGAGCTGCAGATGAGGTCTGGGCCCTTCAAGTCGTCATATCATCATCACAACTGCATATTTTACGACCTCGTGCGCTGAACAGGAAAAATGCAGGTCGACGTGCCTTTCGGATGGTCGGGGTTATGCTAAGGCCGGAAGTCCGGAAGGGGCGATAGTTAGCGGCATTTCTTTACTCCAGGCAGCCAAGTCGTCGTCGTCGTACGCTGTAGTTCAGTGGTTTTAACCTTGGTTTTACTCCCATCAACACGTCGCTGACGTGACTGGGGTATGTAGAGATACACCGAATGGAAGTCTAGGCGAGAGACCATACTCCTACCTCAGGTAGGTACTCTCAGTGCCTTTGAACGTGAGGTTAGTACCTTACTCCGTGGATGCATTCAAAATCCTAGCTTCTGTAGCTCCTTAGCCCCTCGCGCTCAGATGGAGGATGACCAAAGGGGCGCCATGCTAGCTTTCACTACGGTGTAGGGGAAAGCAGAATTATGCATATTATGCGATCAATCCACAACAACTGAACCAGTTAGAAAACGGTGAAGCGAATGCGCTAGAGCAGAGGATGATCATCCACCCCCAGTAGGCAGCTTAGTTGGATAAGGGCGTTGGTTAAACCGATTCTAGGTGATATCAGCCTGCCTCGGTCCATCGCTATAAGCGAAATCTCTTATCAGCCTCTCGTGCTTTCCCCTTACCCCGGAGCGAGCGAGCTGCTGCTGGTTCGGCACCTTGACCAGCTGATACGCATCTTCTGGGTACCGGTACCTTCCCCCCGTCTCTCTCACTTCCTGCAGTCACCGACTACCTTACAGTACTGTGTTTCCCACTTACCTACCTTTATTGTTATTCACTTACACTACTTACGTGCTCTTATGCCAGCCTAGCTGCTGGCCACCCACCCCCCCTAGTCCTGGCTGCTTCTGGTCGTACTACCTCACAACCCGCTGACGGCAACTTCACCTCCTCTCTTTCTATCTCGGATCTTTCCCTCCTCCACTTCTCCTTCGCGGTTCTTCCTTCTCAGTCTGCCATTCTTTTCGTCCCTGTTATCACCAGAATAGCAGGTACACGCCTCAAACACGATCCAACCAGCATCTCTCCTATAGGGAGCACCCTTTCATCGGCATTCCCAGCCTCAGCTTCCTGGTGACGCTTCGCCGGTGAGCTCCATCATATTGAAGTGAGCATCACTTCGAGCTTGGGCACTGTTCTCTAGACGCATCTACCTGGCGCAGAGCTTTCGCCGCCCCTTAGAACAGCACTGCAGCACTGTCTGTCCTGGTCCGTCAAGGTCTCGCTTGACCATCTCCGTTGAAGAGCTACGTTGCAATTCATCACGGAGCCTTAGTCTATATAACACCGTCCAGCATGGCTTCTATCAGCAACGGCATGGATCCTGAAACTCCCATTACTATCAAGGTTGCCATCGATGGCACTAATCGCCGATTCAAGCTCCCGCTCAAGGACTTGTCGGCCAACGTTCTTCCCTTCAAGGTATGCAACGATAGAACAGTGCAAGAGCTCAGCATGAGCAGGTTACTCCCGTTTCTTTTCAGCTCGTTCAATAACTTGGGGAATCTGTTCCAAATGATCTTCTTTGATCTGCCGCTGACCCCTAAATGTAGCTTCGACACCTTTTGTCTATCCCCCCAACCCACAGAGTTTTCTTTGAGCGCTACTCGGATAGTGCCGGAGCCTTTATGGTTCTCGATCCTGCCAATCCCTCTGTTTATAAACAGCTCTATCGTGCCGCCAAAGCCAAGCTCAAGCTTCGCATTCGAGCTACAGTCGTCCCTGAGACTCCAGAAACGTCTCAGCAAGATAAGATTAGCGGGCAAGAGTCTGCCCAAGAGCCATCCACTTCGTCTGACCTCTTGGGTTCTGCTGCCGCGATGCCTTCACCCGAGCAGTCCACTCCTGCTTCGCAGAGCAACAACTCAGTTCAACTGCCTATCACTACGCCCGCCTCCGTTGCACCCCCAGTTTTGGCTCCCGCCACTACACCTGAACAGGCGTCCCAGGACGATGACCTCAAGCATATTGGTGCCGAACTAGTCGAACAGCTAAAGCGTATGGGCCATGATCAAGAAAACCTGCCACTCCCGCCGCCCTACAATCCACCATCGGCTGGGGAAAGGGAAAGGTTCTACGCTACGTTGGCCCACATGTCCAAAGAGCGCGAGCTTGGCCGCCGTACTCAAGAGGCCCCGGCACCATTGCCACCGACTTGGTCGGTCTATTGTAACAACTGCGATAAGGTTGTGAATGACGCCCATTACCACTGCGGCATCTGCGACAATGGAGATTTTGATCTCTGCCTCGATTGCATTGATGCTGGCGTCGTCTGTGCGGGCGAGGGTCACTGGTTGGTTAAGCGATTCGTTAGGAATGGTCAGGTTATCACCGGCCAGACGGAGATTTGTCCCCCTAAGAAGAAGATGACGGACGCAGGTTCTGCGCCCACGGCTCCCGTCATTGCGGAGGAAAAGACGGTGCCGAGTGCTCAGCGCTCAATTCCCAGCTTCTACAATTATTCGTACGAAAAGGCGCCTGAGCCCGTTGCTACCAGGACTCGCATCTGTAACTCGTGCGTTGAGGGTGAGTAGAAACAATCCAGATGGTCATAACGAAACACTAACAAGGTCGCCAAAACAGAATATGCAGAGGATCGCTGCGTCACTTGCACCAACTGCGAGGATTTCGACTTGTGTTTGAATTGCCACACTGGAAACAGACATGGCCATCACCCATGCCATGGCTTCAAGCCGGCAACTTCATCAGTGGAGCTAGACCCCTTGGCCACCGCGCTGTGCGCTCCTGGACGTAATACTCGTCACTTTGCCATTTGTGATGGCTGCGACAAGGTCAGTTTGGTTGCCATTGCTTTCCTCCTCAGAGACTCTCCACGGATGATTTGTTGACTGACCTTCTTTTACAAGACCATTTATGGTGTCCGTCATAAGTGCTTGAGCTGTCCCGATTGGGATTTCTGCTCCAACTGTATCAAGACTTCCCGGGCCAGCCACCCTGGTCACCGCTTTGTGCCCATATATGAGCAAATGTCACTGCCGAGCCAGAGCAAGGCTAAGCACATGGGTGTCTACTGCGATGGACCTTTGTGCCGCGGTAAGCCTCACCAGTCGTATATTGTGGGCGACCGCTTCAAATGTGCCGTTTGCCACGATACCGATTTCTGTGCCAACTGCGAAGCGTTCCCTGCCAATAAGCACAATCGCACTCATCCCCTTCTCAAATTCAAGACGCCTGTGCGGAGCGTATGTGTGACGACTATGCATGCGGATAAGCCTGGCGAGGAGATTTTGCAGCTCGGAGACAAACCGGTGCGCATGACCTCGACATCGACTGAGACTGAAGCTGTGGCAACTACGAGCATGAGTTCGACCGCCTCGGCCGCCAGTTCTGCAACAACTGTCCAGACAGTCGCAGATTTGAAGCCGACTGAGGAGTCTCTGAGCGAAAAGGTTCCTGCTGAGGTTGAGGAGAAGGAGCAAGTCGCTGCGCCTTGCCCCCCTGTTGTTCGTTCCGATCAGCTCAACGCTCACTTTATCCGGGACGTTGTGGCCGATGGCTCCAAGGTCCCTGCCAACAAGGTGTTCAAGCAGACTTGGACTCTGAGGAATCCCGGTCCTCATGCCTGGCCGGCCGGCTGCAGTGTCCGGTATGTGGGCGGAGACAATATGCTCAACATTGATGCGAAACACCCGTCCACCATTGCTGATGTGAGCCTTGCTATTGAGAGCAACAAGACAACTGAGGAGGTGTCCGTTGGCGAAATGGTTGATTTCTCCCTTGTCATGAAGGCACCTCCACGCGAGGGCAAGGCCATTTCCTACTGGCGTCTCAAGGCTGCTGACAACACCCCCTTTGGCCACAAGCTGTGGTGCGATATTGATGTGTATGCAGAAGAGCCTGAGCCGATCAAGGAGGAGCAGGAGGGGCAGGCTACTCCCAAGGCGGCTGTCGAGCCCATTGACGTCTCGATTGTCCAGGACAAGACCGAGGAGAGCAGCACCATGATCTTCCCAAAGTTGGACAAGGAGTCGCCTGTGTCAAGCACTCATGAAGCTGCTGCTCCTTTGTCTCCCACGAGCACCGACCAGAAGCCCGACACGCCCAAGCTTAGCAGTGATGCGGACGAGCAGGACCTTCTCGAGGATATTGAGAGTCTGGAGCTTGGATCCGACGAGCACACTGAAGATGGCTTCCTCACTGACGAAGAATATGATGTTCTAGATGCCAGTGATGAGGAAATCTTGTCCGAGGGCAAAGTGTCCCGGAAGTAGGGCAACCGGTGTCTTTTCTGGCAATGATGTTGTGCCTTATCTAGGGAAAAGCGGTCGGCACATTTGCTGCAATGCATGTTCAAGATTGACGGTGGATATATTGCGATATGGCCGAAAGGTGAAATCACAAATGGAGCTTAAGGACCAATGGAGTCGAAACGGGAGCCGAAAGGGATATGGAGTGAAATATACGTTTTTAAATTGTATTGAAAAATTGGCTCATCTCTACTTTCTTTTCTTTTGATTGAGCTGAGGAGTTGATCATTTGGATGCGTTGGGAGAATGTGGAGAAGACTTACTGGCTGGATGACGGATGGATGGGATAGTTTCTTAATCTCTTTTTAATTTTTTCAGTGCTGTATTTGAATTGCTCTATCTACAATAATTTGACATTTATTTCAAGGATTACCGCTTGACGTTCTCTGACAATCACTTGGGGGAGCGCCCGGGTAGTGAAGCATGCCGAGAGCATGGTAATGTAACACGGTGATGTTAATACTTTGTATTCTTTGCCTTTTCTATTCACCTTGCCCGGTTCCGTGTATGCTTCACCATATATCTCGAGGTTAATGTGTTATGATCACTCCGCGCAATTTAGTCACTCATTGTTGACAGCGCAATATATATATATATATTTATATGAGGATTATCCTCTCTGGGGTCCTTCTCTGACATTACTGTTGATATGCCTATTGTACATATCCGTCTCCGAACATCAGTCTTTTGCTCGACCAGTCTCCGTCAGATTTTAAACAGAACTCATCAACAAAATATGCCACAACGGAGTCTCGGAGATCATCGATATATACACCTACTTAATCAGAATTGCTTTACATTATTTTAGAACTTGGGAAAGCTTCTATTAAAACCGTGCTCCTATCACTACGAATCACATCTCTACAGGCAAGATAATTCTTGCGAAAAAAAAAATAATATTCAACAAGAACACAGTAATGCCCTTTCGACTCGGTCATATCCCCAGGAACGTCCACTTCCTCGATGGAAACGACGACGAGGTTTTTGGATTTTTCCAGAACGGATCAGTCACCTGGGACGAGATACGAGAATGGCTGGATGATCTCCTACTTCTTCTTCCACAAATGCCGTCAGACAGCTATTGTATTTGGACATGTCCAGACGACCATGTCCTTGCACAGCATGCTTTGCATGCAACCCGTGTCGACATGCTGTCAAGTCATATGAATGAGATTGTTCGCGCTGGGTTTTATGCCATTTTATCTCCGGAAGGTACTTGCTTTTCCCAATCCCAATTGTCCCGGTTCACATCTTTGTCTTCTCTTCTTCATCCATCCTGATTTTGTATATTCTAGAAGGCTAAGAAATAGTTGTTGTCGCTCTAGGGAGTAAAGTTGAACTGCAGGTTACAGCAGATCAGGCAATGCCAAGGGTTGTCTCTTTGGCAAACTCATCTGGTGATAGAAATGTAAGTCATGACTCATAAGTCATAAGTCAATAAGACAATAATCAGGATGGATCTCAGAAGAGATGAGTGGTCACTGGTGAGGTTTAGATTCTCAGAAGATGTGAATGGGGACTCGACGACTCAAGGACTCAAGCGGGAGAAATGCATTTGTCTGAAATTCTGAGACTGACAATAAGCCAGGAAATGGCGTTCCGAGAGAGAGTACGGCACCGAGATCTCCGCTGTGTTGTATCTGGCCGTCCGGTCCGCGCGGGGCTGTTTGACAGGTTTCATGCGGCCCACATTTTTCCTGTACCGCAGCTAGATGTGGTAAGTGAAGAGAGTTATGAGTCTAAATGGCAAATAGCAAAAGACAAATGTCAATTGGCAATCGGAATGAGGTATTATTTATGTGTTGCGACTCGCTGACGTTGAAATGTAGTGGCGGAGCGGTGGTTGGTCGGCACTGCTTGAAGATGACGATTTCCCTGGGAAAACGGGCATACATTCGATCCAAAATGGAATTCTATTAGATGCGTCGGTGTATATTGAGTTTGAAAAGTATCATGTTGCTGTCGATCCGGATGTAAGTTTCTTTTCATCTGTTTCCTATATTTCTTTTCTATCATGTTTTCTTTCTTTCTTTCTTTCTTTCTTTCTTTCTTTCATATTTATTTATATATTTATTTTTTGGTTCTACAATTGTTTTGTTTTATGTTTACATTTATTCTCATTCTTATTTTTATTTCATCCTTTTAAAACAATATACTATTCAATATCTCATCAGAGTATCACTATATCACTAACAACTTGATACAAAACAGAGAAACTACAAAATAACCTACTTTGTCCCCACTGAAACAAACAGTGGTAACGGCAAACCAATGTATCTCAACCCCGAATATCCAGCAAAATACCAGCCGTGTCGTGCACTTCTGAAGCACCATTATCGGATGGCAGTGCTATGCAATATGAAGGGGCGCGGCCCAGAGTTGATTTCTCAAAAAAACCACTGTAATAAGGCTGTTTGATCATAGTTAAATATGTGATTTATACATTCTCCATACCTCTCAATCCCAAAATCGACATGTCAGAAAGAGCCTTTCATGCTACAACGTACTGCTCGTTCTCCATGCCATGGCCAGTTGTGGCTATCGAATACTCCGTACTCCGTGCTCGGTTCAGCAGGGACAGACTCGCGTAACCAATCAAACACTGTTATGTTGAGCTTAAAGCTACAATACCCCACTCGCCCAACCCCACGTGGGAGCGATAGAGGACTTGTACGGTTCCATCTCCCGGCGACTTCTGGCTTAGCATTTTAGAGTCGTTCTAGAATTTATCTAGATTCATTTCGTTTCTACAACTTTTCTATTGTTTTATTCTATTTCTTTTAATATTCTTGTATTTTTAAATCTCTTAAATCCTGAATTCTGACATCTTACCCCGTACTCTTATACGGAGTACTATAATTCCTACAGCAGTCAACACCGTACCTTATCGCATTACAAACACTTTCGCATTCAGTATAAACACTCGACCTCACCACGTCATATATAACCCAGTCACTGCCCAAAAAGCATAGAACCATTGAACAAGAGAGCCCGTCACTATCCAGAAAGCATAGAACCCTTGACCAACAAAACAAGAGAGCAAACGCAATGGCATCCAAACAAGAGCAAAAACACAATCCCCCGCCGGACGACACCAACAGCGACGTGCCCGCACTGACAACATACATTACGACCTCCCCCTCCGAGCGCATCGCCGCGCTGCGTCTCATCGCCGACAGCGTCGCCCAGCAGCGCCAACAAGCATGTCGCGCCATTATATTCCACCCGCTGGGCCTATGCGGGTTCGGTACGCTCTTTGCGACTGTCGTCGCTGTTGTTGCGACATATACAACCACCACCACCACCACCACCGCCGCTGCTCAACCCGGCGGCGACATTTCGCCCTGGTCAGCACTCACCCCCATCATGACGCTGGATTTTTCGGACAAGACGATATCATCGATATCATCGGACCTGCCGCTTGTCCTGACTACGTTTGCGGGCCTCGCCATGGCTGCGCTCGTGGCCATGCGCTGGGCGTGTAGTGGATATATTCTCCGCGCCGAGGAAATTGGATCCCGTGGACCCGACGGCTTGTTGAGTGCTGTGTCTTTATCCCATCAATTATCGCAGTCGTCGCAGTCGTCGTCGTCGTCGCAGTCTTTATCTCGTCCGTCATCGCACTCGTCGTCGTCGCGGACCCAGACGAACACTCAGACGCAGACGCAGAAACACACAGACGGAACAGAAATAACATACCTCGTGACAAAATACGGCGAGCGTATCGTCGGCGCGCTCGCGCTCGCATCATCTACTGTGCCCAACCCACAAAGTGCCCAACCACAAGACACCCGCCCACAGGGTATCCGACCAGGGACAGAACAGACCCAGGTCAAGATCCTAGCGTGGACAGTCCAGCTGCGCTACCGCCGGCACGGGCTCGGTGCGGATCTGCTCGAACAGATGGTGCGGCATGTGCGGGATGTATACGGTGCGGATGTCGCCATGGCGGGGTTGGATTTTGCAGATGAACATGCCAGTACGTTTTCTTCTTCTTCTTCTTCTTCTTCTTCCTCCTCCTCCTCCTCATCCCCTCCCGGCTCTTCACAAAAAGAAAGAAAGAAAGAAAGAATCGGGACGAGGGGGAAATATACCCCCCCTCCCACCCAAAATATAACACCAAAAAAAGGAAAAGAATAAAGCTAACAATGACAGACTCACTACGAATCCTCCCAAAGAGATTCAACTCCCCGTTTGAAAAGAACGAGAAATGGGCTCGGGAGAAACTCGGGCGCGTCAAAATTGCGATTCTTGGATCACCGAAGGAGTAGGAATAGAATATATAAAAGGAGGATGGACTGTAAAATATTTCTGTACTATACTGTATTATACTTTATATATTATCTATATCTTGCCATGTAAATACACCGATATTGTATCTTCATAATGAACAACTAGAGTGAGGATAGTGACGAGAAATATACTGTAGCTTTGGAGAGACAACTGGGACACAATAGCACTGTAACAATTGATAAAAAGAATAATAGTTGTATTAGAGATATAAGCTAGGTAGGATGGTGCGTCTCTCAAGCACTGCCAGTCAAAACAACAGCAATTACCACTACGGCGCCATGGATATCATTCTGCAAGTGGTTCACCCGACAGTCATCTGCAACATGCTCTGCCAGGTTCCTCCATCGTATACCCTTTGCCCTCACGGACAAAACAGGTAATTATAAGCCCGGGAAAGACTGCAAGACAGCTTTGCCTGGTGTACCTGCCAACAAACCGAAATGTGTGTCATGCCATATTAGCGACAAACCGATAGCAACACAACATTGCTAGAGCCGACTCGTAAAGCAAATAAAAATAAGAACACAATGTATCATATCGCATCGAAGCCATCTCGTGCCAACGAATCGGCATTTGAACCAATTGGTTACAATTTAAGAGGCTGCGCCCAAAAGTTAGCAAGTTAAATCTAAACATTGGCATGGAATGTAAAATAACATACTGCTGCCATTGGTCTGATTACCCGCACGGGAGACTGCTCCAAAGCGCTGGTTGCCCTGGTCAAAAACCTTGACGCAATTAGCCCACATACTTTTTCAAGATCAGTTTAACGGAAAAGAAAGCTTACAGCGTAAATGCCCTTGAGGAAAACATCTCCGAGAATGTCAAAGGTCATGTCTCCACGAGATTGGATACCGCCATAGACGTAGCCATTGCCAGCGTCAGCGAAACCAAGGTCCTCCTTCTACAAGAAAAAAACCCGTTAGCAAGACCATCTCCGACAAAAAAAAAAAAGAAAATGCGATTTGAACAGATCCTTAAACGTACCCTCACAGCAAATTGCTGACCGCCAACGGCAAAAGTAACGACTGGAAGGTCGTCGGTGCTGGTGTTGCTGGGAAAGAGATAGCCTTGCTGCTGCGAGTCATACTTTGACCCGGGAATGGCATTATAAATGGCCTCGACAGTGTTATCATCGACAAGGGCCAGGGTGGTACCCGTGTCCGCAATGGCAGAGTTACCGCTCCGGCTAATGCTCTGACCATTTACAGAAGCCGACTCGGAGGAAAACTGCCAAAAGCCCTGAGAATTATCCACGGGCGTATAGGAGATTTGCTGGCCGGTAGCCTCCACGGTGGGCTGGTCAATATAACCAAAGGTGTAAAAGGACTCGTCATTGTCCTTGTACGAAGTGAGCTTGGCAGTGAAGAGTTCCGCAGACTGGGGAATATCTTGTTGAGAAATCATATTCTCAACCGGGGTCTGCTCTTGCTTGGGCTTCACCGTGTTGATGGAGCCAAAGGCGAGACCAAGCAAGCCATCACCAGAGCCCTGGGCAAATTGGGCAGAGAGAGACTTGGCCAGCTCAACCGCCTGGTTCTTAATGGTCAAACCGCCCAAGGTGACATTGTCGGTGCCCACAGTCCCAGAAGCAGAGGATTGATCACCGTACTCAATCTTCCATGAATAGCCACTCAATTTCTTGTATGTGCTCGACTTGGAAGGGTTGTAGATGGTGTGGGAGCCTTGCGACTGGGTAGAAGCAGGCAACTCATTCGACCAGACCTGGTACAGCCATCGTCAGCCCATTTTAACAGTGCAAAAATTCGATCAAAATTTTAATCTCCGTACCCAGAGGTCGGCGGAACCAGTGTCAAAGTCGAGCATAAACTTCTGAGCAGGGGTTCCGATGTTTACGGGAGCAAGGTACATGCTGTCATTCTGCTGATCCTCGGCGGTGACCTCACCAGCCTGAGCAGAATCAGAGACGCGCTTCAAGACAACACCGCGGTGGACACGAGCATGACCGCCCACGGTCTTCTGTTCGCCATGCTTTCCTTGTTGCTCAACCCTGTTGCCAAGGTAATACGGACCCTCCTTGGTAGGGTTGAACTTGTCTATATGACATTAGTCTTGTCTGGCCAAAAGTCTTGCCCGTGCAAAGTCGCAGAGATACGTACACTTGTTCAAGAGGTAAACATAGGACTTGGTGCCGTTCGGCTTGTAGTTGGGGTTGTGAACACGGGCAACCTTGGTAAGGTTGGAGGCAAAAGAGGTGACAGTCATGTTGATGAGATGTGAGGTAACAGCTGTTTTAACTCCTTGCGAGTGTGCAAAGTGTTGTTGAGCGATAATCGACTGGTCAGTAGAGATGATCAAGAGTGCGAGAGATGAGGTTAAAGTAAATGATGAATCTGGACAAGATATAGGACAGAATACGGGATTTTATTGCTCTTGTTTGCTAGCTGTGTGAGTAGTAGCGATCTGAAGAAGAAATAGCATTTCGGGAAGGAGCGATGCAGGGTGCATTTTATGTCTGCCTACTCCGTCCCTGCAGTGACGATGAGCGAAGCTCATGACAACACCAGACAAAACCCAGATAGTGGCGGAAACTAAAGCAGCCAGCTCCGCTGACCCTGTTTTTTCTGTTCTTTCTATGTCTTGTGGCTCACGATCGAGCTAAAGGCAGACGCGCCTGATTGCGGATGATCGATGCCATAATGCAGGCAGGGGCACCATCAAATCAGACTCAATAGACCGCATGCCTTCTCCAGCATCTAAAACAAACACCATCATCGGCGATGTGCCATTCCCGTTCGCGCCCGCCGTGGGGCTCCACCTCAGCTACCATGGGTCGTTCTTAAAAAAGGGTGGAACGACATGCCGTAGAGGAGGGGCCCGATATTAGAGCAGGGCATCGGTCATAGGAGAAAAAAGCTTGTAATCTCGCGGGTTTGATACGTCATGGGATTGCGCAATGGCAGGATGAGTGTGGACACTGGCAGCGGAGCAATAGCCACCAGCCACTGTCAAGATGTCGTCTGCGAGACTGAAATTTGGCGCCAGCAAGGGATCGAAAGCAAGATAGCAGCGATAGTATGAATTAGTTAGATAATGAGTGGCCGATATCGATACCCGGCAGATCACTAGACAAGGGAGCTTTTCGGCAACTGATGTCGTGACAGGAGGTGGTGATTGGATATGTGGGGGGCCCAACCTATGGCGTGGCAGATTAGTGGGGGTTTTCCAGGCATTCCGAACAAGTGTACAAAGGTAACTCTCTAAAGCTGAAGATACATTTATGATTAGACTGAGCGCATTCATTAATAGCTCTCATAGTTACTCACGGATAAAAGGACAAGCTTGGTCGACTGACGTTGATGGATTTCACTCTGCTGTATGGGAATGTCTCAGTTGACAGTCAGGGGTCGGGACTTGTTTCTGGGATTTCCCTTATCTGCCGTGTCTACCGCCAGTGCCAAAACCCCCGGGCAATGAACCATACCCAATCGATACAGTTATCCTCCGTCAGTGGTGCTACCCGTTCTCTAACCGATGCCATCAGCGGGCCGCCTTCCCAATCGAGACAGTTCGGTAGGTGCTTAGTGAGAACTCTAAACCACCGTTTCCCTGAGTTTACCACGGTATCCCCAAATCATTATTAGGCAGACGTGGCGAAGCACTGTCGGAATAGTTGATGGTGAGAACGCCGCCTTCTACCCCAGACGATGCATTCAAACAGACATATATGAGATACATACATGAGTCTCAGCTGGCAACAAAAGATTCCATCGACACCTTTTGACAATAGGGCGTGCCTTTGAACCAAGTATCTTGTCATAGTAAAAGTAAATTGCTTAGCTCGCTACTCCGTAGAAATGTCTACCTATAACTAGATGGACAATGGCAAATGAATGCAACGCATGTCAACCATGAGACGCCATGATGAGGATGCAATCAAAGAACAAGTCGATGCGCCCTAATCCGAAGCAAGTGCACAAGGGATATCCTCAAAGGCATAAATAACTTTTGCACAATTCAAGCAAATGACCGCAAATCGAACCGGAGACAGGAAAATGCTAGCAAGTGAAGAGCATAGCAAAGAACGTAAACGAAGCAGTAGAGCATGGCTAAAGCATGAAAAGTTTTAGCCAGTGCAGTGCGATGATTGCGCTAGAATAACACCGATCCGAGAAAATAATAAAAGAAAATGTGGTAAAGGGAACATTGCGCAAAGATGAGAGAAAAGATGCAATAGATACAAGCCTTGACCGTGTCGAAGACAGAAAGGGATAGATCTAGATGAGGGCAAGGAGAAATAAAAGACACACTCAGTGGATGAGATCTTCTAGAAGCCAAAGCAGAGAAGCAAGCAACTTCGAATTCTAGTCAAAGCAGCGATTCACTTTTCAAGGTCGCAACGACGCTACCGAGAGGCGGACCTTGGCTGCGGAGCAAATCCAATCTAAGATTTGCGGAGCTTGGACTGACCATTTCAAGAATCAGGCCGGTTCCGACGGTTTGGATGATTGGGGGGAAGCCCAGACGCAAAAGGTCTCTGAGATCCCGTATTGTTGTTAGGGCCTTGCGAGAAAAGCCCAGCAAATCTCGGAACAAATTGCGGTGGATAAGAAGGGGCACTCGCACCAAGGCCGACAGCATTGTAACCTAAAAGGCTGCCATAAGCCGATGGTCCCATCGAATTGGGAATAACAAGTCCATTTTGAGAAACATGTCCGTTTGGTCCTTGCAGATGGCTGCCATAAGCTGAATGACCCATTGAATTGGGGACAGGCAGTTCATTTCGACGGTCAGATCGGTTGAAATCAGGCAATGGCGAGCTCATATCAGAGGATCCAGGAGGAAGATTCGGATTGGTCGTTGGACCGACCATGGCCTGCGCAGAACGCCGCGCATGAACCTTCTTTCTTCGTACCAAGTCGGCCTTGACGCCTACCAAGTACTTTCTAGCAGCGTCAATTAGCTCTTTGGGCTCAGTGCTGTGCTTCAGAGCTTCTTGCATCAATCGAATCTGAGATTCTGATTGGAAATGCGGACAGGTCCTTCCCATGCCGAAATGAGCGAGGCCACAGAGCGGACAATACTCGGGTCCAGCAATCTTCACCGGACATGATCCGACAGGGTGCGTCTGATTGCATGCGGGGCATTTGCGAACGTTAGGCTGCCGGAGATCTCCCGGTGCAGGGCTTTGGGATGCAGCGTGATGCGCGATTCCGCGTTGAATTGAAGAGACTTCCGGCAATACAGCGCGCTTAAAAGGGCCGACATTTGTTTTTGAAGACGTGTCGAGGACTTTTCTCTTTTTACTTGGTGGCTGTGCCTTTTCCACAGAAACGGGTTCCGGGAGGCTCTGTTTCATGACACCTGTCTTCTCCTGAGACTGACGGCCTTTTTTGAGGATTCCAGTTTCCTTTGGCGTCTGCGAGCCATTCTGCTCAAGCTGACGTTTTTCTTGTTCGAGTTCTACTTGGTCGTCTTCCGTGGGCTCATCTTCAGTAGGAGGCTCTCTGTCATTGAAGTCCGTATCACTATCTTCAGCTGTTGACTTCTGCTTCGAGACCTTGCCGGCCTTTTCGGGAGAATCCAAAAGTTCCTGGACTCTGTCTGCGTAGTCAATCACCTGAGAATTGAGAATATAGTTAGTATGTGATCATGTTACGTGAGAATAAATGAGGTAATTTACCTTCTTCCTCCGCTTCCCGCGCCCAAGAGTCTGCATACTGGCAGCCGCTTCTTTTGCCGCGGCCCTTTCTCGCTCGCTCAGGATCTTCTCCCAAAGGGATGGATCAGGAGTTTGATCGCTCTCAGAGTCCTTCAACCCATCTTCCAGGGCACTCGCCTGATTTTGCCAGATACGAGCAAAGCTAAATTGGGACTCGGCTGAATTATCCTGTCCGGTTTTCGTATTCTCTGCCTGGCTTCGATCAAGAAGTTTATCCACAGAAGCTGAATCATATTTAATATCGGATTCATCATTGTCGTCGAATAGAGCTGCGGCACCGTGACGGAGAATAGATTCCAAATTAGAAACCTCCTCTTCTTCTGCATCCATGTTCTCAATGAGCACATGATCGAGCGCCATCTTCTTTCGACCAATCTGGACAATCTTCTCTTCTGCGCTGTCTCTAGTCATGAGTTGGAAAACGAGAACTTTCTTTTTTTGCCCAATTCTGTGAGCACGAGACAAAGCTTGGATGTCTTGGTGAGGGTTGAAATCGGGGTCCAAGATGATTACAGTGTCAGCTGTCGCGAGGTTAATTCCAACACCGCCAGCGCGAGTGGAGAGCAAGAAGGCGAACAAGGGAGAGTCAGGTGCGTTGAATTCGTCTATGCGCTTTTGCTTCTGGAGACTGTTAATGTTACCATCCAGGCGTTGGTAGGCCAAGCCTAAACCTTCCAAGAAGTCTTCCATTATGTCCTAGAAGGAGTCAGTCCTGTTTATAGAAAACTTGGACAGGTTAGTACTTACAAGCATGTTGAGGAATTGGGTGAAGATCAACACACGATGGCCTCTCTCCCGAAGCTTAGGCAACATGAGCTCAAGGAGCTGGAGCTTAGATGACGCCCCAACCAAATTCTGATGAGAAACGACGGCGCTACTGCTCCTTTCCTCGATTGCTTGGCTGTAGACAAACGGATGACAGAGACACTTTCTTAGTTGCATCAAAATGTTGTTGAGGTTATGACTGTCGCTCGGCTTCAGTGCCTGGCCCCGATTAAAAATCGCCTTGATCAATGCTGGATTCTTGGCCAAAATTGACTTGTAAAGCTTCTTTTGCAGAATACTCATTGTTATCGGGATGATAATCTGTGCCATGGGAGGGAGGAAAGTGAGGACCTGAGCTTTGGTACGCCTGAGGAAGAATGGTCTGATGAGGTCATGGAGCTTGGAGATGTTCTCGCTATTGACCTCAGCATATTCTTCCTCCAGTTGCGAAGCGTCTAGATCTGGATCCAAAAACTGAAGCAAATTGAATAACTCCCGGGCATTGTTCTGCAGAGGAGTACCTAGCTAGTCGTTAGTCAACTGCGCAGTCAATTCTGCTGGTACAAGATGTCTCTGTCCATACCTGTCAAAAGAAGTCGAAAGGGCGCTTTCAAGGCATTGAGAGCAGCGTAAAGCATACTCTTGTCATTCTTTAAGCGCTGTCCCTCATCCACAATGAGACCGGCCCAGCGGACTTTCCGAAAGAAATGTTTTGATTTTTCATCTGAAGCCGCATCGTAAGATGTCACGACAATGTGACATCTCAGATCGTTGCTGTTTTCCGGGAATAGCTCATAATCATAGGTCAGGTCGCGAGAACGTTGAGTTCCGTAATATGAAACAACGCGAAGTGAGGGCGCCCATTTTTTGATCTCCCGACGCCAGTTAGGACAAGTCGAGTTGGGAACGACAACAAGAAATGGAAAACAGCGAACATCTTGAACCAATGCTGCCAAGAATGCGACAACCTGAATGGTCTTGCCTAGACCCATTTCATCCGCCAAGATCGCATTATGGTTCTTATACCACTGATAGTAAATCCAATTCATTCCTTCCATCTGGTAGGACATCAATTCGCCCCCAGTAAGATTGCTTGGTTGTACTTTTTTCACCAAATCTTTCTCGAAGTTCTTATGGCGAGTTTTCTCGATGCGGTCCGCGAGGTAATGTTGCTTAGGGATCTGCACATATCGGCCAGCAACCCAGTCTTCGTAAGCGGCGACAAAATCGATCCAACGTCCTCCATCTTCGGGGTCGGGCGGGTCCTCCCAAACAGCGTCTTCATATCCCAAGCCCTTGTACTTGACAAAAGCACGCTTCACTTCCTTGACGCGAGCCTTTTCGACCTCTTCATTTTTAACGTCAACAAAATTCGAATACTCCACGTCAAAAATAATATCGACCCGCAGAAACTCCTCGGGAATGGCATCTTCTGTCGCCATTTTGGGGTAATTGAACCCGTTATTTCGCTTCATAAACGCCTTTCGCATGGCAGATTGAGTAACGCCCCAGACCCAAGAGCCAGGCATCCAGGTCGCACGGTAATAAGACAGATTCTGCCACTTGATAAGATATTCCTTCTCATCTTCGGAGACTTGATCCGCGCTGTAGCCAGGGATATAGCTGTCTTCATTAACGGGGCGCCATGCAACTAATGTATCCACTTTAGTGCCGTTGTTGAGGCATTCTTTGCACTGCCATTTTGTGCAGTATTCCTCTTTGCGTAGTTTGGTAGCGTCAACTTTTTTAGCCTCTGGAGACAGATGATTATTCATCGGTGGTAAATGGTGAAAGTGGAATCCCCGATAACAGGTGACGCAGCGGAAAAGAATAATTTCAGCATTATTGATGCGAGCTTTATCGACCTCAGCAATGGGATCATTGCCAGCATTCTCTTCTCTCTCCTTTTCTTCCTGGCGCGCTGTCTTGGGGGCCCGGAAGGCTTTGCAGGCAAGGCCGGACTCTTTGCACACTTGGCAAATGTCTTGCCGTGGCGCGATGGGATCCTTTTTCTCGGCAATACGAATACATCGACGGCATTGCAGAACAAATTCGTCCTCGGACACCTTCGTTGCCAAATGCTCTCTTTGATTCCGTGGTCGAAGGCAAGCTTTGTGGTACGACATAGTGCAGCCTTGGCAAAATATGAGATTGCCCTTAACCTTACTATTTCCGTACTCGCCACAAGTATCGCACGCCTGGCAATGCGAGTTGCGAAACGCATTGCTCTTTGGGAGGTCCTTGAACACCTCTCGTGCTCCCACAGCTCGGGGGACCGTGGGTGTGGTATTGGATTGATCTTCAAGGAGATAGATATCATCCTCTAATTTCTCCGCCATGCTCTTGACGGCTCTCCCGGATCTAGTAGACCGCCTAGTGCCTTCAGCACTCGTAGGAGTGTCCATTTGCAGGCCTCTTATGGTTTTGCTAGGACGTTTCGCTACCGAGTTCCGCAATGGTCTGCTCGCCCGTTTCCTAGAACGACGGTTGGACGAAACAACATCTGAGACAATCCAAGGAAAATCCTCGTCACCTTCATCATCGTCTGCTCGCCGGCGGTTGTTGCGTCTCCTTGGAAAGCTTACTTCGTCTGACTCTTCGCTGGATTCATCTGTGGACGTAAGGGAAACTGTCATTTCACGAGCTGTTGACCTCCTAGGCCTCGTGCTCTTCCGCAAATCCGGGATACGTTTAGCTTTCCTTGTACGGATTTTGCGCTTGATATATCCAGCCCGCTCCTCCTCGTCTTCAGTATATTCGAAAACCATCTGACGAGTACGCTTAGGTTCAGTAAGTCTAAGTCTAGTCGCTCGGGGCTTGTAAGTGTCCGCAGCTTCGGGAGTGCTGAGGTCGTCAAGCTCATCCGCACCATCAACATTCGAAGACAGCTCTATGAGATCAGTGACTTTCGACTCGCGAGGCTTTCTCGATGCTCGCCGTGATAGACGCAGATTAGCTGGGTGTGGATCCAGGTCATCTTGACTCTCGGAGGTGTAAGACTCGTAAATGATGTACGAATCAAGCGCAGATTGACCATTCGGAAGCTTCTCCAAGCGCTCAAGTGAAACCTAATAGAAAAAGTGTGAGCATGAGTCAAGCCCAAAGAGGAGAAACAGAGCTGCAGAGTTTCAAAAACTGGGCATAGGGAGTCCCGGAATGTCAGTAAACCGAACTCACTTACATTTTCAAAGTGTCCATCCTCGAATACGACTTCATAGACAGCTTTCTCATTATCGATCCAGTCCTTCCTGACTCTCTTTACGGTGAATTCTTCCTCATATTCGAGATATGTGCCCCTCTCATGGTATGCCCGGGGAACTTTTACCACCATATCCATCTTTGGCTGAGAAGGATGATTGCCGTTGGTTAATGAAGCTTGGTTTCTATGTTGGGGATGGGTTTTGTAGAGGGTGGTTGAGGCTAGAGCGCCAAGCGGGAGTTTAGACAAACGAAGGGCGGTTGGGTCCCTCTTAATAGAGTCTTCTGTTCCATCACTTTTCGCATCGTGACTGTCTGGATTTGAATCACCAGCGGGGTCGTGCTCAAAGCCTGGGCGTTCCTGGAGGAACTGCAACGCGTTTGCGATAGCCTCTGAATCAGCATCGGACGACGCCGAGCTGCTCCTTGAGGAGCTGCTCGAGCGCGAGGAAAGCATCTCAGCAAACGAAGCTGCTCTCGTGCTTCAAGGATAAGGCTTCATCGAGGTTGTGCGTGTAAAAATGTCACTGCTAGAGCAAAGCTATGATTTCATTGTTAGCAAGCTCACAACGTAACAAAAAAGAATAAGAACTCGCACAAAGAGAGACAGTTTGCAATGCTGTAGCACAAGCTTCAAGAATTAGAGCAGCGAGAATAAATCAGTTGTGAGACAAAAAAATGAAAAAAATCAAGGTAAAGTGAGAACAACAGCCAAAGGACGATTGCCCGGGAGACGCGACTTTGAGCTTCAATTCGCGTAAACGAAAGCATCGTCTCGCGTATCACTTAAATTGATTTGCAGGTAGACTGGACAACACCTGTGAAATTCACTCTCATAGTGGAAAACTATCCAACAAAGGAAACATCGACCGCTTAGAAATGCAATGATCTCAAACATGCGACATCAATTGCTTCTTCAAACCGGCAGACTATGCTGTGCGCAAACACTAATTGCTGCAGGACGGCAACAGTTAAGCACCTCCGCACCGCTACAAGTTTCACTCAACACTGCAATCAATCGAGGCATCCGCAAGTCTAGAGGGTCAGATGGACCGAGAAGGACCAGCGAGCGGCCCAGAGAATGGGACCCTGCCGATGCTCACACTCTTGACTATGATTCCCGTCCCCCCAAATCCCGAGGAAAATATCCCGAGCAGCAAAAGAGAGGAGGCCCACCACGCAGAGCAGATGACAAGCCGGACCAACCAAGACGGCGCTGGGAGTCAAAACCAAATAAAATCGGCGGAGATGGGAAGGACCGTAGGGATCGCAGAGAATATGCCTCTCAGAGGGCCGACAAGCCAAATTCCACGCAGAAAAATACGTGGAAGTCCAAAGCTCCGATATACATCCCGTACACAACATCCGCATCCGAATTTGTCTATGGGACCTCTTCCGTGACCGCAGCTCTGGCGTCTAAACGACGAAGACTATATACACTGTATTTATATACTGGAGAGGACGGAAAACAAGCAATAGACAAGAAACTGGAACGGCTAGCTCGCAATTCCGGTGTTCTTCTCCGTCAGGTCTCGGGCGATTGGATAAGAGTGCTAGACAAGATGAGCAAAGGTCGACCACATAATGTTCGTATATCTCAATTACAAAATAAAAGATTCCATTTTGAAACTTTGTCCTTGCAAATTCATTGTCATCTTTTCTTCAGTTATTCTTTGTAACTGGTCATTATTTCTAACTTGTCACCAATGATGCAGAATTGCGTCCTCGAAGCGTCACCTGTTCCTCAACTCCCCGTCGCCGCACTCGGTCAGGCATCGCCAGTGGGTGAAGTCTTCCATACCACGCTCCGGTATCAATCAGAGGAAGAGGCAGCAGTCAACGGAACCGACGATCAAATCCACTACGATAGCAAAGGACAGCGCTATCCCCTTGTCCTTATGCTTCATGAGATTGTACGTCCTCGTGCTCCCTTTATCTACTTCCGTTTCCGTTAGCATCCTTGTACTTTTAGTACAAGCGTTTTCAATGCCTATTCTCATCTATTTTCGTCCAAATCACGCCTGTTATGAAACTGACACAGCCTCACAGCTTGACCCGGGCAACCTCGGCGCTATTCTACGATCAGCATACTTTTTCGGCGTTGACGCCGTCGTCATTGGCTCTCGAACATGGTCTGTTTCCTTTGTATGCATAGACGGGGCCCTTTTACATATATACTCTTTTTATCCTTGTTCTTTCTCATTCAACCCTCTCCTTTCCCCGTTTCATCTCATTCAGCACTTTCTATCCCTTCTTCCTGTTTCATCTCCTTCAGCACCCAATCCCAAATCCCTCTCCTCCCGTCACTTACACCCCTGACTATGCTCTCTCTCTCTCTCTTTCTCTCTCTCTCTCTCTATGTATACTAACCGCCGAAACAGTGCCCCCTTGACCCCAATCGCCCAAAAATCCTCCGCAGGAGCATGTGAATTCCTTCCGCTCCTCAACATTCAAGACGCACGAGCGTTCCTTGCCCAGTCTCAGACTAACGGCTGGCGAGTCTGTGCCGCTGTCGCTCCTCCACCAGCTTCTCCTTCCTCTACCCCTTCTTCGACTTCCTCAACCTTCCGGTCTGGATCCTCTACCACGCCGCACCTCGACTCAACAATTACACCACAAACGCAGACGAAACACATCAACCCTTCCTCTCTGCCCTCGCTACTCACCGCACAGCCTACGATTCTTGTTGTCGGCAGCGAAGGCGTCGGGCTGCCACGCTACCTCGTCTCGCAGGCGAATCACCACGTGAGTATTCCCGGCTCGCGCGCGGGCAAAGGTGGCGTAGATAGTCTCAACGTCAGTGTTGCTGCGGCGCTCCTGTGTAATTTCTTCATGAGCGGTAACGGTAACGGTGCTGGTGCCGGTTCTGCCGTTGGTGCCGTCGATAGCACTACTTTGAATCACGTTGCATCGGACGCTGGCGCTGCTGGTGTTGAAGAAGCGGAAAGTCCGAATGGTGACGCAGGGAAAAGTGGTAAAATGTTCTAGAGGACACATTTTGCTCAACCTGACTTTCTTGTTTTCGTAGCATCTCTACATAGAGGAGACTTAATGGATCAAGATTAGTGTTGTCTTGATATGTAATACTACTTATGTACAAGCATGTTTGTAAATAATATATGTACATGAGAAATAATTTCCCATCTCTCGTTATCCACTATTTTCCTCATCCAGTCCCACCACTTGCGCGCTCTTCCTTCGCCCCCTTCCTCCAACTTTTAATAATCAATGAGAGTAAATAACAAAAATAGACTTAACATGAGTGGGTATGATTGCATCAAAGCAATAAAACGACCGAATCCGAATTTCGAAAAGAGAGAGGAAAGGAAAAAAACAAAATGCTGAAACTAAAATTCAAAAAGCCTCCGTTGTCAATTGATCCTCTCCACACACGCACCCTGCCCTTCTCTACCTTTCCGCGGGCCCTCCCCCGGGACCCCTGGCAATGTTGCTCAACCACACTACCCAAAAAGCCAATACTGGCTCGCATACTGGACCGAAATGACTTCCTCTTGGCCATCACATGTTGTTGGCGGGGACCCACCGGCAGTCCAGACTCGATATACCTCAAGAATACCGGTGCTTCCGCCTTTATCACCGAGAGTCAACCAGTCGACAGCTGCCTCTCCGACTTGGCCCTTGGGCGCGTTTGCCGGGGCTGGAATATCCGCAAGCTTAGCGCCGTGGAAGAAACCCACGCTGCCCAGATCAAAGGTCGGGGTGCCATCGGCCGAAAAGTAATGATGGCCGAGGGCGAACAAATTGAGGGGCCCGAGGCTGCTATATGCGGACGGATTGGGCATCTCAACAATCATGCTCATTGCGTCATTGAGTCCTTGTTGGTCGACTTCCGCAAATAAATCCGCGGTGAATAAGGTGGCGACGGCGCCGATTGCCTTGGGCACGGATGAAGACGTGGATGAGGCGCAGGTGTAGTTTTGCACGCCCCGGCCTACGGCAACGTGTTTGAGTTGAAGGCTGGTGCTGGGTGTAGGCAATGAGCTGGAACCAGCGGTGGTAGGGAGCGCGCAGGAGGACAGGTCTCCGAGCGTGCGCGTCTTGCGAGTAGGTGAAAAGTGAGGTAGAGCCGCGGATGGGCTGCTGAATAGTATCGCGAGACAGAGGGCGAAGATGACTGCGTTGAGAAGAGAGCGCGGATGCAGATAAAACCGCGAGAAAAGAGAATGGATTGCCATTGTATTTTTTTTTTTTGATGGATGCTGGAGACTCAATGGCGCTGAAGCCAAGACACAATAGCTAATACAAAGCAAGAGGGAAGACGGTCAAGTGGCTCCCTTGTAATGTGTCTCCGCCAACGAGCTGTTCAGGATACGATGCAAAAGCTCTGCAGGGAAAGCCCAGTCAATTCGTAGCAAGGAATTGATGAATGTGTTCTGCTGCGTTGGTGCGCGGCGAGGAAATCTTATAGACGCCTGCCCAGGGCCGCAATTCTCATGGGCCATCGCAGTCGCAGTCGCCGCGCCAAAGCAAAACGTGCATGATCCCAAAAAAGATACAATGATGCACTACCTAGCGGGTTGCATAAGACACCAACGCACGTCCTCTGATAGTGGAGGTCGAGAAAATGAGCCTAGGAAAGGAAATGAGATGAGAGCGAGGACCAGAGCGCAAAGCGGTGCAACAATAGAAAAAAAGATCCATGTTGCTTTGTGCATAAGCGTTGCGATCGCCAACACGCGTGTTCCCCTACCAGAGGAGCATCTGACGCTAAAAAGGTAGGAAATGTCAAACAAGGTTAACCATTTCGAGGATCCAGGGATGGATGTGAATGGCTGGAGGGCATGTTGGAGCCGCAGAAGCCTTTTCCGTAGTTTGAGACGAAGGGTGTCTGCTGTGCAAGCCACGGCGGGGAAACGGTGCAACTATCATGTTAAGCTGCCTCTTTTTTAT
The DNA here is from genome assembly GCF_001619985.1 of Xylona heveae TC161. Taxonomy (NCBI): domain Eukaryota; kingdom Fungi; phylum Ascomycota; class Xylonomycetes; order Xylonales; family Xylonaceae; genus Xylona; species Xylona heveae. Next base: position 66,181 of record NW_017264204.1, on the reverse strand, counting down.
CCTGAAGTGGCTGGTTGCCTCCGTATTACTTGCGCCGAAATTTCCGGGCCTAAGCAGAACAGGACGAACTCTTTTTATCCATTGTTTTTCTCCCAAAGCCGTGACTTTTCTTTTCTCTTGACTGATCCATTTTGAAGTGAAATTGGGCCCCTTCTGATTACCCTCAGGGAATATCTGTGAACATCTGCAAGACATCTCTGTGAAACAGGTACTCGGTGTCACTGTCGGGATTTGACAGTCAAGGGACCCCTTCAGCCTGTGTCCTCGCTTCTCCAGCCGCCGAGTCTAAATGAGCACGGAGTATTACAGCGTAACGGGAAGAGGGCGTCAAGGGTATCCCAGCATAATATCCCCATCAGGAAATCGAACCGCTTGAACAGGTTTCAAATAATTTCCCTAATGATGCAGTCCAGTTAGCTCAAAAGTGAGATAAATAAATATAGGTCCTAAAAGTAGATGATATTATTCCTCTTTGAGAAATATTTGCACACGCTGTCAGACCTGGATAATACCTATTCAAGTAGCTACACCACCTGAGCTGCACCAGAGTGGAGTATTTGAAGCATTAAGTCATGTTTGGCGTCTTTCTTCCGCCAAGCAAGAATAGCTTCCAAGGTTCCTTCGGTCTCGCGTCTTGTCCCGCACCCGCCCTTCGCCTTGGGTAGACCACCCAGCCTAGGGCTAGATGACCGTTTTCGCCTGGACAGTTGCTAGTTCCAACGAGCAAAGCGGGACGAGGACCGAAGAGCGATGCAGCGAACCGTCCAGACTTGAGTTCGACGCCGCCACCTGTGGGTTCAGATCTATTTACTTTCCACATGAAGTCAAGTTGGGTTAGTAAATGAGGGATTGAGTGATGTCGCAAATACGAGCGAGAAGCACAATGGTAAGAGCAATAATGCTCAGTGCGTGGGTTGCTTTTGCGGGGTACACTGGCCAAGTTTTGTGATCGATCGCTTGAATATTTCTCAAGAAATGAACTCTCCACTGATATTTTGTATGCTTTAGCGTAGAGAGTGAGGGAGAAAGTGGAATATGTTGGTGCTGAAGATTGCATTGCATGTAGAATCTTTGTTGGATTGCCACGGATGGTTGTTGTGTAGGTGCGCGTGAGAGCAAGACAGCGGCGTAGTGCATGGACAGCTGCAGAACAGCAACAGACCGGGGACAAATCCTTACCACTTGTTTGTTCTTCTAGGGCCCACCCTGCTGAGTGAACGTGGCAGCGATATCAATCATCCATCGAATCCAAATCGGTTGGTTTCCATCATGGTGCACTTGCTGCTGCAAGATTTGTGAGGGTTAGGGCCGGTTGTCAGCAGACAAAATTTTATATGCAACATTTCTTTATCTTCCACATTTGGCGTTGACCGCATTGTTAGCTTATGTCTTGCGATAAAATAGAGACTCGTAAGAATTACTTGATATCACATTTCACCATCAAATGATTCCAGCGGACACTTTTTCATCACTTGGACAAAAATAATATGTACGTAATACGCTTTGGAAAAGCCATCATGCCGGAACAATACTTCCATTATTTGTTGTATCGCTGGATATTAAACTAAAAGCTTTCGGTACGACCCGAAAAGATTCATCGAGTAAAGCAACGAACTCAAAAGACAATAACGTGAGTTTGATATCTCGCGAGATTTACAGAAGCACAGCAGCGGCAAGCACACCTGCTGCAGCCGCTCCAATAGCCTTTACTGCGCCAGAAGACGCAGGCGCTTCGTTGTCCAGAGCCTTGGTGACGATTGCAACTTCTTTGCTACCAACGGAGACGAGATAGCTCTGAATGTCGTCAGAGATATCATTGACCCACGCCGGAACAGCCGTGGCCGTGATGATGGCTTCGATGAATGCGTTATGGTCGTTTTCAATATGGGTTAGAACACTAGTAGGAATCTCCGTCGCAAGAGCATTGAACACGGACGTGTACTCTGATTGTGCGGTAAGAGAATTCCAGTAACTCGAGAGCTGTACAGAGATCTCGGATGTCTGTTGAATGTAACTGAGTCAGTCCTTTGATGCGTTTCAAGACAAATGGACAGAACTGCTCAGCCAAGATTATTGAACGTACCTGTTTGGGAGTTAACCCTTCATTAGTATTGGTTGACGATGCGGCAGACACCTCGGCCGCAGTCGAAATCAGAGCAGCAATGAGCGTTGTCTTGATCTGCATCATGAAACGATATTAAGCAGCAATCTTCAATTTGTTTCTATGCGGAAGGAGGCGGCAGAGCAAAGTCTATGGAATTCAGAGAAAGATATCGCTGAATGATAAGTAAAATAGAGTGACTAGCTAATGCCAAGAAATCACGATATATCAATTTGCGGGAGGGGTCCAGATCATGTTTAAATGCTGGTTTCAAGCATATGAACAAAGAGTATCAGTTCAAACCAGGCATGAGGGAGAGTGGCCCGCGAGCCCCTCAGTCTTGCCTCTCTGGTGATAAGGTAGGTTGCAACACATTTGAAATGAAACGGCGTGAGGACAGTGTGGGAACTAAGATAAAGATTGCACGTTTAAGCTGGATGGAGCTTGAATTTAGCCAGCAGCGAACAATGAGCTCAACCCTAAAGGGTTCGTTGGCTCCCGCCTTAGTCTTCCCGTTTGCGGGACAAATTGCCGCATCGTGCTATCAGGCCCGACCATGAGAAAAGAGTCGTGGGTTTTAGGCATGTTTCGACGAGAACATAGGAGAAATTGCAATTGACCGTCTGTTGTGTTAGGAATATGGCCATAATTGCTCGTGATCACGTTTGGGTTGTCGTGGGGTCATAAGTTAACTACTTCATTTCCCCACATTCTGTTCGCCAAACGAATCTACCCCACCTTGTATTAGTTGATTCTGCCAGCCAACTCCGCCTTCGCATTCGACAACTAAAGGTAAACACCTTTCATTCCTCCGACACCTTACATTTTCAACTGTATGGTCCTGCTAATTTCTTTTCACGACACCCAAGGATCCGACTGTATGCCTGTTGTGAGGCCCTTTCGCTCAATTATTTGCCAATGACCAAAAACAATTCAGTGCACGAGGTGGTTCACTGGGCTCTATTTGAAGCAGAACATGACACGTGCTCAGTTGAACTGGGGCGTTTGCCAGATACATCTCGGAGTGCTGTCTGACGGAAGAGACAATTGATACCACATGCTTTCACGTTTATTGTGTTACAGTATACAAAGGATTCTAAAAATACAGTAGCAAATGATTACTTTTCGCTTCCAAAATCAAATGTCGCTCATTTGAGATGAGATATCTCATGGTATCTTCATGATGCGTCTTTAACCCTACCCTCCCAACACCGAAAAGATTTAAACCCTTGAACCTTTTATGCAGAAATAACAACTCCAAAAAGCCCTTTTGCAGAAACGAAGAAAGAATATTAAAATGCGCATTATAGCCAGGAAGCGTGAGATTATGATTGAGCGGTACCCTGGTTGGCGGATTCGGAGAGTTTCCATTCGCGAGCTATTTCGCGGTGCAGGCTTTGCCATGAGGAGGCATCGACCCGCTGGTCGACATGACGAATTACCGCAGCAGACAGAAGCTTGTCAATCAAGACAAAATCTCGAGACCGATCTCGTGGTCGAGGTAGCTCAAAGGCGAGGGGTGTTCCCTGCATGGCCATGCTTCGCTTCTGAAATTCAGAGGCCCCAGCGTAAGGTAAGTTCCCCATTACGGGCGTTAAGAGACTGACCCCAAGCGCGAAAATGTCGTTGGAGAACGTGGCCACGACGTCGTCGCCCCGCGCTATCGACTTTAACACCTCGGGCGCCGTGAACTCAATCGTCCAAGCCGTCGTTCTTTCTGGCTCGATTTGCGGGTGGACAACATGTGAGGATGAAAAGTCGCAGTAGATGGGCTGAAGGCCGTGGGTACCGCTTCCTTTTCGCAGCAAGATATTCATCGGCTTGATGTCCCCGTGGACGACAGAGTGGTCATGGAAATATTTGAGACCATCGATCAGCTGTTCGGCAAACCCGAGCCAAACATCCATTCCTACGACTACTCTTGGCTTCATGCTCCTTTGTCGTCTTGACTCTTCTCGCACTGCCATCGCCTGCTGCTCGCAGTATTCTATCATAGTCAACGGGACTGCTTCGAGCACTAGAGCCGTCAAGGATGCATCATAACCAAAGAATTTGGTCATAAATCTTCCAGCATAGCTGATGGAGTTGGAGCACGAAGGTTGTAGGTACGTTAAAATGCGTGCCTCCTGTTCGATAACGGGCTGCCCGTCCCTTCGGGCAAGGGATTTGACGGCAACTAGTCCGGGCGTTGGTCTATCACAGCCATCGGTTCCAGCGATGGGCGATACTGGCGGAGAGAGCAAATTTGGAGCGGATGATTGAAATTTCGGTTGAGGCGTCTGACATTCCGCTTTGTAGACAATGCTCCATGCTCCTCGGCCGAACTCTTCTCTCTGGCTGCTCTCATTCAGTCGAATTTCATATTCACGAGAACAAATCCGCGGTTGTTGGCATGCTTCCCATGCATTCTTCACCCGAGCTTCAGGGTCGAACAACTGCCCTTTATTAATGGATGGGTCTGAGTGGATGACTCGACCCTGATAATCATGGAAGATCGCTTCATTGGCAGTGGTGAAGGATGCGCGCCGCTGGTGCTGCACCGGCGTCTGGGGCGGCGTGAAATTACCATGAGCGCAATTGGGCACTTCTTTAAATTGTTCTGAAAATTGCTGAAATATAGGTGATGCAGGCGGAGAGCTCCAAACCCGTGAGGCCAGCGGACGCCGCTCGCCGGTAAAGTGAATATTTTCCGGCGGGCAACGTCGGAAGCCGCTTTTTCCGTCCTGTCGCTGTCGGGATGGAGTAGTGACGTCGAGCTTCAGCTGAGGAACACCAAGATGCGCAGGATCCATTTCGGCGCCGGAATCCTTCCTCATCATCGCCAATCTTCTGGATACGATTGTCCCAAGGCTTTATTTACGGGGCTTGGGTTAGGACAGGCGTATTCGGATAATTTGGCCATACAATGTGGCATTGCGAAAGGGAACAAAGGAGAGAGAAGACAGGAGATGGGGGAAAGGTACAGAAGAAAAAGCAGAGATTTTGAAGATTTGACAGTAACGACGGGATGGCAGCAATTTGAGGGAATCGGAAAGACACCCGATCACAGGGCACCAGGCCGTGCTGGGCGTGGGAATTGAGAGAGAGCGAGAGAAAAAAGTTACGTCGAATCAAAAAAAGGAATAATTATAGATGGCCCTACGCAATCTTTAACAGTGGAATCCATGGCAAGGGAGCAGTTTGGGCGGATAAAAGAGCAATTGATCAATTGATGGTCATGCCTATACGAGTATGGTATGTATGGGGCGTGCAGGGCTCCATCCAGTCGAGTCCATTTGGCACGTGGGGATCAAGGAGTTCAAAGACGATAAATGGAGACATTTCTGGACCTTCAAATCTCCCAGTGGCGCCAAATGGATTCAAGTGTTGTTTAGTTCCCTTTGAAGTGTCCTCCAGCCGCCAGCCACCCTGCAACCGAAGAGAGCCGATTCGGGCTTGGCACGATACTTGAAGCCGAATCGAGTTACCCAACCTGGTCGCAGGCCATCATCGAGCCCCAGCGCCCACTTCCCACCTGCCCCTCTGGCGCTGTTCACACGAAATTTGATCCTCAACGGCGCGTTTCTCGGCCAGAAGCTACGCGACTCTATGAATGCAGGCGTGGTCACCGGCGCCACTAGAAAAGCCATGATCGACGGCACTTCATTTGAAAGATAAGCAACGGACCAAACTATCTAGACCACGACCGGCCGAAAAATTTCCAATGACCCATCTATTGGTATTATGCTTTCCAATTGTTTCATTTTGGTGTGCCAAAGAGCTTTACAAAGCTCCCTTATCTGTGGTCTAATCCAAGAGAGTGACAAGATTTTATCTTATACTGGTGTCCGCGAATGCATACTGTCGGGAACCAATTCTGGGGTGACAGGTCGGGGAGGAACGGCTGAAGTATCGACAGTGAGGTTTTTGGGGTTGGTGGATGCCGTTCCACTACTAAGCGGCCAACCACCGGCACCGGCTCTGCTACTCAGCATCCGACTCACCATGGAAGCTTTTTTGCTGGCTTCGATTGGCGACGAAAGTTTTTGCTCGAACCCGAGCTCCCGCGCGACTTTTTCAATGCTCTTGAAATACTGCTCGGCACTCGTCAGACGATGACAAGGTACTAGGATTAAGTGAAAGAGAGTCCGCGGGGATTCTGGTGCGCTTACTTTGACCGTTTTGACTTGTAGCTCCAACGTCGCATCCTCGTCGGCGACGATCATGACGTGAGGGTGCAGCTGGAGACCCGAAAGTGTCCACATGTGGTTGACGCCTCCCTCGATGCTTTTTTGAAGCGCTTGCGCCTTATGTGCACCTGTGGTGATAATTACCACTTCTCGCGCCTGGAAAGAGGAAAGGAATTAGTGTTCAAGTTGCAGATCTGTCAATTGGGCAACACTCACATCCAGAACTGTTTGCACGCCCACGGTCAACGCCATACGTGGAACCTGGCTCAGGTCGTTATTGAAGAATCGTGAGTTTGCCAAAATTGTGTCGTACGCCAACGTCTTGACACGAGTGCGCGATCGAAGACTGGAGCCTGGCTCGTTGAATGCAATATGCCCATCCGGGCCAATGCCGCCGAGGAATAGCTCAATCCCGCCGGCGTTTTTAATTTTGCTTTCGTATGCGAGGCATTCGGCTTCGAGGTCGGATGCATTTCCATCTAAAATGTTCACGTTGGCAGGATCAATGTCGACATGGCTGAAGAAATTCTGGTACATGAAGCTATGATAGCTTTCTGGGTGCTCGCGGGGGATCCCCACATATTCATCCTAATGAGAATGAGCCATGAGCCTCTTTTCTTCCAAAGTAATTGACTTGAGGCATGGAGAGCTCACCATGTTGAATGTCACCACATCGCGAAAAGATATCTGGCCTGCTTTGAAGCTTTCCACCAAATATTTGTAAATGAGCTTCGGACTGCTGCCGGTTGGCAAGCCCAGCACAAAGGGACGCTCAGGAGAAGGGTCGAAGCCTTTGATGCGTTCTATTAATTCAGTATGTCAGCGTTCCTGAAACCTCCAGTCGTGCCCACGAAACAAGAGAGGCTTTCTGACCAAGAATGTAATCGGCAATATATCGCGATGCCTCATCAGGGTCGTCCCGAATGATTAATCTCCTGGCCTTTGTCAACTTTGCTTGCGCAGCGAAAGAGGGCATGTTCCTACATGATAGGCTCGTCTTGGCTATTCTTTGATACAGTATATCGGCTTTTTTAGAGATTTGAGGCCGCTCACTTGGGATTTCTACAAAAGATTCCAGACAATATTCAGCACGAAGTTTACGAAAGCATCCCCATTTACACGTCATGTGAATATTTTGACCATGCTGAGCTAGTAGCTTCTTTTCTCTTGAGTTCATTTGGCCCCTTATCCCGGATGGGTTACATTGCGCGCTTCCATGAAGCAACGTCAAGGGCTACCTACCAACTCTGCTCAAGGAAGGGTTTGGAGGGGTAAGCTACCTTATTCCGCTTCATCCCAAATGGACACCAGGCCACTCTAAATCAGAGTCGGTAAAGTCACGGTTTGGCCCGAGACGTTATGACTCGTGGAAAGAAAGGCTTCCCCCAGCAGCGGATGTAACCCTACTCGAGCCGAAATATACCCGAGTGTCCTTACAACTCTTTTGATAATCATGGGCCAGGAAATGATCCAAAACATACCGACTAAGCAGTGATGCCCTTTGCGTGGCGATACGAATGATACCAGGTTCCATCTCTTTTCTGATTTATCTTATCGCTAAAGTAACGTGGGGCGAACACATTTCGAGCCCAATTAATGCCACGAGGATGCTACTCTACCACAAATATCACTATGCTACATTGCCATTAAAATCTACGGTGATCAAGGGCTGCAGCTATCTTGTTGAGCAGCAATGGCTTCATTATTATATTTATTCCCTTCTTTTCCTCGGCGTCGGTGCCGAATTGCCCGATTCTACATCACCTCCTGAAAACTCGCATCAAGCAACGTGATTGACCTAACAAGTTCCACGATGCCTTCGCTCGTTACTGAGACGGGATCCAAGTCGCTGGATGGGGGCATCATAAAATTCACCAATTGTCGACTCGTCAAGGATGACCGCCTCGTCGAGGAGGATTTGTGGGTCAGCTCACTCACTGGCCGCATCCTCCATCAGCAAGAGGCCTTTTATGAATACGGCGTCAGTCCAGATCAGGTCGTCGATCTCCAAGGGAAGATTATCTCGCCAGGCTTCATCGATGTTCAATTGAACGGTGCATTTGGTGTGGACTTTTCTGTGGTCCCAGAGAACATTGCCGATTATGCCAAAGGACTGGCGTATCTAAATAAAAACCTCATCCGCACTGGAGTCACGGCATATTTGCCTACGTTGACAAGTCAAAGAAGAGAAGTCTACCATCAGGTGAGGGCAATGCATTGTGAACCCAAAGATCAAATCGCTCATACGAGTCTCTGATAAGGCTCTCCCATACTTGGGACCAACGGGCGGCCGAAGGGCGGCCCAAGAAGGATCAGAATCGCTCGGCGCACATTGCGAAGGACCTTTTCTGAGTCCCACAAAGCGCGGCATTCACAGCATCGACGTACTGCGGTCTGGGGACAATGGATTCCAGGATTTTGTTGAATGCTATGGCGAAAAGAATTTGGGCGTTTCACCCCATAGCCATGGCCCAAAGGCAACGGTCAAGATGATCACTGCTGCACCTGAGATGGGTGGTATTATGAATGCGATCCCGGAAGTGGCTTCTCGCGATATAGTATTCTCTATCGGTCACTCAGAGTCAACGTACGAGGAAGCATCCGAAGCGGCAAAGGCTGGGGCGACCATGGTTACGCATTTATTCAATGCCATGCGTCCCTTGCACCACCGGAATCCAGGGATCTTTGGTCTGCTTGGAACGTCGCAACAGACGCCTAGCCCTTATTTTGGCGTCATTGCTGATGGCATCCATCTACATCCAACATCTGTCAAGATTGCTTATAGCTCGCATCCGGATGGATTCATTCTCGTGACGGATGCCATGAGTTTGGTCGGACTGCCTGATGGGGTCTACGAGTGGACCAATGGGGAACGTATCGAGAAGAAGGGTCCACTGCTAACTCTTGAGGGATCCGATAAGATTGCAGGCAGGTAAGATACGTCCAATTAGTTTTCTTCTCCTCTCTGGCCCTAGATATGTGAGCTTACGATTGTATAGTTCAACTACACTGCTTGAGTGCGTGACCAACTTTTTAAACTGGACCGGTGCTTCCATACCGCAGGCCCTCAAAGCCATCACAGCAACACCAGCGAAGATGCTGGGTCTGGAAAGGTCAAAGGGCACTCTGCGTGGCGGAGCTGATGCAGACCTGGTTATTCTTGATGAGTCTCGTGATGACTCAGGTCACGCAACTCTTAGTATCGACCAAGTCTGGAAATTTGGCCATTGCGTCTACTCGCAAAATTGAGGTGAAGAACTTTTCCATTATGCATTAATTTGAAGCGGCATTTAATTGGTGGGTTCATAGACCAGTATATGTATTAAGAATACTTAGGTAATAAAGCCAAATATGCTTAATGGATCTTTTTGACGACTACATGGGGAGCTCCTGTATAGGGTATTTATCTACAAATACTTTATTCGATTAGGATAAGGACAAGGCAAACTAATGAGGATAAGGTAAATAAAAAGGATCAGGATAAGGTAAATTGGTACGGACTGAAGGAAATCTGACCGTTTGATCACCAAAGAAAAAAAATAAAAATAGAAAGAGATATCGAAATTGAAATAGAAATAATAAAAAATGATAATAACAATGACAATGATAATAGAAAACGGTACAACCAACTCCACCATTGGACCAGCGCCATCAGGAATTAAACCCAATATCAGTTAAATACACACTCTCGGCACAATAATAATGATAATAATATAATAATAACGAAGGTCTACGAATATGACATTATTGACATGTCCCATCTTGCATTTGGGCGAGGTACGCAGCTCCAGCAACGGCCGGTTCGTTGACAACTTCGACATGTTTAAACTTGACACCTTGGTCAGCGAGTCTCTTCAGCACGGCCGACTTGTACGCCTCATTACGCCACAACCCGCCTCCCAGGACTAGAGTCGATACCGCTGGATCTATGCGGCTGGGTTGGGCAAGCGGGATGACCAGCTGTGCGAGATCGTCAGACGCTCGAGCCAGGATTGCAGCCGCGGCCGGATCGACGCTCGCCATATCCAGCACCACGCGCGCAGCAGCAGCTACATGGGATTTCAAATTCTTGGCCGGATCCTCTGCATGCCCTGTGCCAAGAAACGCGCTGAGAATGTCAATATCCGGATTATTGATTGCTCCTGAATGTGACGAGACACCGTATGTTTCCAGGAGAGCGCGGTGCATGGGTCCGAGTGCAGCATGCGGCAGACCTAATTGGACTTGCTCCCAGGCTGTCAATGTGGACTTGATGCCCTGCCGACCAATATGGAACCCTGCTCCTTCGTCGCCCAGAATGTGTCCCCATCCGCCTGTTCGGCCGAGCTGCTGGATCTCCATTTTCGGCGTGATGTTCCAACTCATGGCGACGCTGCCTGTGCCTGCGATGAGGGTGACGCCCGTGTTTGTCTCTGGGTGGCTCTTGATCCCTGCGGCAAGGAGTTTCACGTCGTTGGTGATGCTGAGGGCGGGGGCGCCGTCTTCATTGTTCTCGAGACCTAGCATTTCGCGAAGCACGGGCATGAGTACGGCTGCGGCTTCTGGTCGGTCACATCCAGCTAATCCGATCCAGGCTGACGTGAAACAAGTAAATGGTGGAAGTTGGGGCGCGCGAGAGCTGTCTTTGTTGGTCTGAGTCATTTTTGTCAAGGCTCGCTGGACAGCTGTTGAGATTGGCTTGATGACGCCTTTGAGGCCGAGATCAGTGCTGGGATGATATATTGTTAGCTATTGCGATGGGTAGTAATATAGGACGCGCTAAGATACACTTACAAATTACACGGTCCGGCTTCACCACGGCTGAGGATGCCGCTGTGATCTGATATTACTGCGGCACATTTGCTTGCGCCGCCGTCGATGCATAGCATGAGTCCTGATAAGGATGCTTTGTTTCCATTTTTGTGATGGCCATTGACGAGAGGTATTTGTTGCTCGGATTTCCACTTCTTCAGCGCAAAGGCTACAATCCCTCCAGAGTCTCGAAGAAGATGCTTGGAGGTATCTCCTGCCATACCAGTTTCGGCCATGATAAAGGCAATTTTAACACTGCCTTCAGCCTCTGTGATTAACTTCTCGAGATCTTCCTCTGATAAATTGGCGCATCGGTCGCTCAAACCGCGGAGTAAGTTACGAGACCGTTGCTCAAGTTTGAAATTTGAGCGTTTTACATCAATCATCTAACAGGAAAACAAATCAGTATGTTGGCATGCAGAAAACAACAGTGGGAAAAGGTAGGGTACTGTGCTTACCAAATTACCATATGTCTTACCAGTCTTGATCATTATTCCTGTGCTCAGCATGTTCAACACCATTTTTGTCGCCGTGCCGGCCTTTAATCTCGTGCTCCCTGTGACAACCTCAGGCCCTGGCAATGGTGATATCATGTAGTCTACATTTCCGGACATGCTCATGGCTGATGGCGAGCAGCATGCTACGCCGACCGTTGGACACCCCGCTGCTTTTGCATATGCAAGGCACCCTAATACGTACGGGGTCCTGCCTGACGCTGCAATGCCAATCAACGTGTCTAAATCTGGATTCAGGTTGAGAGCTTTCATATCTGCCTTGCCATGTACGGGACTATCTTCTGCTCCTTCTTGCGCATGTCGTATCGCAGCATCGCCGCCGGCAATGAGACCGATGAATTGAGCTGGTGGTGCAGAAAATGTCGGAGGGATTTCTGATGCATCTAATATGCCGAGTCTTCAAGAGACATGTCAGCAGTGAAACGTTGTAGTTTAGCAGGGGCCCGGTGTAGTTTACCTTCCGCTGGTGCCTGCGCCGACGTATATGACTCGCCCACCTTGTCGCACTCGAGGCGCCATGGCATTAATTGCTTCCGCTATTATAGGCAAACATTCTTCTACAGCCTTTGCAACACCGGCATCCTCCTCATTTATGACCTTACACATGTCGTACGTGGAGAGCTCATCGATGTGTGCAGTGCGAGGGTTGCGCCCTTCGGTTTGTAATGCAGAGAGATTTGCCAGATCCATGGTCAAAAGCGCGCTGACACGATTAGAAAATTACTGGTAGGGTCTATGCTTTAATATGTACAAAGAGTTGAACAGACAAGAAGAGAGAGTAGGCGGCAGAAATGACCCGTAGCAGTGCCTCATTATATCCGGCGGACCGGGGGCCGCGGGCGGTGAGGGAATAGGTCGGCAGAATGACCGTCCGATGTGGGGAAACTTGGAGGGTTACAGCACCCTTTGGATGGCCGGTAAAACATCGGTTTAACCTCATGCTACTTTTTAAGACCCTCTTGCAACAAATAGGCCACCGGGTTACGGATAGAAGGACTCAGTCCTGCTCAATGTAACGTACCTTTGTTGATTGATAACGACGTTGACTCAGTTTCAATGGATCGACATGATGACAATTCAAGGATGTTACCCGTTATCTTTCATTATTGTCAAGGGTCCCGATAGTTCCGATAAGCCTCCCCTGGACCTGCAGGTTTATCGCCAGTGTGGGGTTTTGTTATGGAGACCCCCATTGGGTAACACTCGTAAAGACGATGTTAGCGAGGAAAGTGTCTCGATACACCGATCAACTCCACCTGGCACCCTCTATGCAACAAATGCATCCTCACTACGGAGTACCTCGTTTCGATACTAAAATATCGTCATACACATCATCGCAACCCACCAGATTCATATGAACTCGGATGACAACATAGCATTAATTAAATGCGTCCCATTGCGGAGCACGAGCGCCGTGCTCTGCGCGAATGGCATCGCACTCAATACCCACGACCACGCCATGCTGCCTGTATCGATTGGTTCGAACGGCAATTCCACCACCGCGTCAGCCAGTCCACCGTTTCCGAGTCTCTAAGCAATCGCTATAGCTACCTCGATAGTCCTGCTCCGCCGCGGTTATCTTCAAAACCAACCTTCAAGAACCGCGCAGGACAATGGCCTCTTCTTGAGGCGATTCTGGTCGACTGGCAGCGGAATTTTGAGCAGAGGGGAGGCCATACCACGGGCCAAGTTCTTATTGACAAGGCTCGTGAAATTTGGCCAAAGCTTCCGCAGTACAGTCAACTTTCTCCGCCAAGATTTGGCAACGGCTGGCTTGCTCGTTTTAAAGGCCGTCACAATATTCGCCTCTACCGACAACGATATGACTTTTCAAATCCAGAACAGGATGCTGCACATGATGAAGAAGAGGATCCAATCGACCGCATCATAGAAGCACATCTTGCAAAAATCCAATCTAGCTTGGAAGCTTCAGAACCTCGGGACCATGACCAGGATGGCGGTCCCGAGGATGACGACCATGATACCGTGCCTGTTCCACCAACACCAATCCTAGCAGCTCCTCCTCCGCCGCCACGGAATCCCATGCCACCTCTGGCCCCTACGCCCACTCCGTCCCGTGTGGCTCCTTTGTCGATTCCAACGCGCGAAGAAGCTCTGAGTGCGGTCAAAGTTCTTTTGCGATATTTAGAACACGAAGAGACAGCTCTGTATGCTGATGTCAAATGTTTAACACGGCTTGAGCGCTCAATGGAGCAAGGAGCTGTTAATACGCAGATTTAGGTCACGTTACTTGAGCATCGATTGTTGTATGTATTTGATGGTATCAAACTAATACTGTATATGCATTTTCCATCTCAGTCTGCAACACAAGCGCTTTCTGTGGAAATTATTGTGTATCATTTGCATAGTAATGTGTATTTCTAAACAGCTCAATGAAACTTGCAAGATAGTTCGAAACATTCGATTTGACGAACCCCAGATGAGTAGCCGAAGTCTACCCTTCCTCTTCGGGTTCGCCACAAGGATGAACCGAGATGGCCTTGCGTGGGATCTACAGGGACCATTTGCATCAGACTGGACGACTTCAAAATGCATATCCGCAACGTCGGGTCAATGGAAAACATAGAAATTCCTTTTCTGCAAAAACACTTTCACTCAACACCACTTGCCCACCTCTCGCGGTTCAGAACCCCGATGCACCTTTCAATACGTATCTACCCGCAGCCAGCCGCAATAAGTGGACCCGAACAGCTAAAACGATGTTACGTCGGAGGACACTATCCCCGCACTTGACCATGCCCTTATCAGTCGTTCGTCCCGACATCCACTCCATACGGAGTCCTGTCAGTGGCGAAGAGGCCATTAGGAAACATGGAAAATGCGTCTGAAACTACTCCTACCGCGTACGCTATTCGTCAACGGCTTGAGACGTCGCGGAATTCATCCGCGAAAAAGTCGAGATAGTGTACCGGTATGGCAACCCTACCACAGTACGACTGTTGCGCTAACCTCTTATCAGGAAACTACCTAGCTATGGCTCCCAATGGTTGATTTTGACAGAACTGCAGCAGTAGCGGTAGCAGTAACAGCCATGTCAAAGTGTTGTGTGTCTTGGTGTGGTGTCGAAGTGACAGGCCGCAAAGGAGAGCGGAGAAGTCACATTGGGACAGACTATAAAGAATGCCCCTGCTCTAGGTCCTCCCATCCCCGGAATGCTCGAAGGCTCTGCAGCTCGGTCCCAGTGAATTGTTAGATTTGAAGCAGGAGAAGAGCATTCGCAATGGGAATCGAAGAGATACGGGCGGCGGACGAAAAGCCGGAAGCTACTGTCGGCCATGCTGCTGATGATGTGCACTCGACCACGCCAGACGTCGAGCAGGGACAAGCTCATGACAAACCGCATGGACGGCGCGGACGTGTAGCTTCAATCTACGGCCATCCGTGGTTTCAGATTCTCTTGATAAGCTTGATATGCTTTTGTTGTCCTGGCGTACGTTTACCATTTTCCTCAGCACAAGGCCAAAATTGCGTACCGGAAAAAAAGAATCGTACTGACAGATAATAGATGTACAATGCGCTCAGCGGTCTAGGAGGATCCGGACAAGTCGATCCGACAGTCGCGGCTAATGCGAATGTTGCGCTGCTCTCCGCGACTGCTGGCACGGCGCTGTTCGTTGTCGGTCCCATCTTTGACCTAGTTGGACCTCGAGTCTGTTTACTCCTTGGCGGATGGACATATGTTTTGTATTCTGGGAGCTTACTTGCATTTAATTGTACGACTAATTTCACCATTTCACCATTCTTCTTCCCCCTACTCACGCCCAAACCCCTCTTCATCTCCAATTCCTATCCCTCCAGCCCCTCCGTTCCGGTCCTTACTGAGACCTATTACAGACCACTCCAACGGCGCATTCGTAATAGCCGCCGGGGCTATTCTCGGCATCGGCGCAGCCTTTCTCTGGGTCTCCCAGGGCGCCATCATGACCACCTACGTGCCCGAATCGCAAAAAGGCCGCGCGATTGCCGTGTTCTGGATCATATTCAACCTCGGCGGCGGGGTCGGCTCGCTCGCCAGTTTCGGGCTCAACTACCACTCGACGTCTGGCACCGTGTCCAACGCGACATATATTGCCCTGATGATCATCATGGCCGTCGGCTGGGGCCTCGGCGTCTTCATCTGCTCGCCCTCGCGCGTGCGCAGCCCGCAGATTCTCGAATGCAAGCCTACCGAGAAATCACTCCGCTTCATGGCCAAGCTCGCGGTCAAGACCATCTCGCGGTATCAGGTGCTCTGCATGCTGCCGCTGTTCTTCTGCGCCAATGTGTTTTACTCGTATCAGCAAAACGACGTCAACGGGATGAATTTCGACATTCGCTCCCGCTCGCTCAATGGCGCCTTGTATTGGATTGCTCAGATGTTTGGAGGCCTCGTCATGGGCGGCTTGTTGGATTGGTCGAGGGTATGGCCCATTACCTTGGGTCCTATTAAAATCGGTCCGTCCTCCCTTCTCCCCTCTTCCCTCATCTCCTTTTTAGGGGTGTTCGGTTCGTTGCCTAACAAACTCTAACCTCTAACCTCTTACACACACCAGGCTCCTCCACCTCCCTAATTCTACTCAACCGGCGACACCGGGCGATTATATCCTGGGTTTTCCTCTTCTCCACCGGCATGTGCATCTGGGGCGGGGGCTACGCATTCCAGAAATGGTCCGACGCGCGACTCTCCCGCGGGTTGAAGCAAGACATTGACTTCAAATCCCGCAAAATCTACGTCGGGCCCATGTTCCTGTACATTTTCTACGGCGCGTACGATGCCTTTTGGCAAGGGTTCTGCTACTGGCTGATGGGCGCGCAGTCCAACAGCCCCGCGGTCGCGGCCATCCTGGTCGGCGCGTACAAGACATTCCAGAGCGTCGGCGGCGCCATGGCGTGGCGCATTAATGCGCTTAAGAAACTGCCTATGACGCAGCTCGCGATGGATTGGGGCCTGTGTATTGGCGCCCTTGTCATTGCGTTGCCCACGGTCCTCTCGACGACGCTGACGAGTAAGGATACGGAGTATATTCGTGGCGTGGGCGTGCGTGATGATGATGATGAGCGCGGCGAGGTTGGTGGTGGTGAGCATGAAGGAACTGCAGGGCTTGCAGGGCAAGGAGAGAGTGGAGAGAGTGCAGATGCAGAAGTGCCCGGGCCAAAGCAGAAGAGGAGGTAAAGAAAGGGGGTATTTGATGCTTCAAAGTTTCTCCTTATTTATATATATTGAGCCTCGCCTCTTTGATTCGAAATCAGAGGTCATTTGGAAGAAATGGTATCATGACCATGCTTTCCACTTGAAGACGCGAGAAAAGAAAGACCAGAGTCAATTGAATTAAAAAAAAGTAAACAAAAAGATTAAATATATGTATTCACCTATGAAATGTCAATCCAATAAAATAGTGAACCAAAGGAAAATACATATCACAATACAAATCACTTTTAATGCACAACATATGAGCATAAGGACAGTAAATAAATTCATATAATTGTATACATCGGACAGAAATCTACAGTAGATATGAGTGTGGACAAAAGGAGTCAATTGAGAAAGGACGTGAAAGCTAATACTCCAAAACTCTCGTGACGCCATCCCACGACCCGCGTGCGCGTTCCTCCCAGTACCCATCTTTACCCGTTTTCAAACGCCAGACCTGCTCGTCAGCGGGGTCAGGACTGTCCTGTCCGTGATTGCTGGCATGACGATTATGATGGTTGTGATTGGCATTTCGGTGATGATGACCATGACCGCCGCCAACATCATTGTTATTACTACTAGTGCCGGCCCCGCTTTGATTTACCGGTACGGGCACGAACCAGCGAGGCGTCCAGACTGTCTCACTGTCCTCCATTTCCTTTCTTCTGACGCGCTGGGCGACTTCGAGCCGGTTCTTCAGATCCTCTGCCGCCTCGAGATCTCCTTGCTCGACGGCGCGCTGGTCAGGACGTAATCGTGTGTCATTGGGACAGACGTGTCCCTTCTCAATGGGTGTGATTTCATTCAAGCTGGCTGCAAAAGTAGTCAGGCCATAGTGGCTCGGCGAATTCTCGACAAGGTCGCCGGCCGTCCAGATGGTTTCGCCGCCACTGCCACCGGGGGAATCGCCCGTCAGTGCCAACTGTGAAGTCCATTTACCCGTCAGGCCGAGCGGTAGACGGTCACCCTGTGCATCAAAGGCTTGGACAATGACGTCTTCACTGCGACCCGAAAACATGCCTCTATTGGCTTTGAATGTGACGAGGGCCTTTTGGCCCGAGGATTCATCGACAACGGTCATTGTCTCGACGGGTTCCGTGTAGCGTTCGCCGGCAATAATGTTGCGGAGGAAAACGGTGGCAGAAGCCCAGCTGAAACAGGCGCCGCTCGAATGCAGAACAACGCGGCTTCGGCCGTCGGTGCTAAACTCAATCGACTTGCCCCAGAATTTTTGTGTCGGCATGGGCGAGCTTGTAAAGGTCCATTCCTTTGCTTCAGCTTGGCATGCAATGCGCACAGGACGATGTGAGACTTTTTCTGCGAGAAAGCGGTATCCCTTGTCTTCGCGGACAAGCTCAAACGTCTCGCCAAGCATTGGGTTAAATGGTTTTCGAATAGCTCTTTCCCGCGCACGAGCGCTCGAAATGGTGGAAATGGCAAATGCCGTCACGTACAGCAGCCGCGCGCCATTAGAAGGTTCTGCGTCGACGGCAGAGTCGAGTAATTCAGAGTACTCCATTTGCTCGGCAGTGCGTTGAAGCAGAGATAATGGCTCGTTGGCCGAAACGGGCATGGCAATATTCGACAGATCCTTGCCGACATTCTTACGCATGATGCCCATGAGACTTGGAGGAGGAACAGTCGGCGCAGGAACGTTTCGTCGCCGCATGACTCGTTCAAGCGGCAGAGGTGTTAGTGACTTTGGCCGAGATGGGAAAAGTACACTGTTGACTGGTCCCATGCTCGACCGGTCCACGCTTTCGTCCCGGTCGAGGTCGGTGCTCGAAGCAGAGTCTTCTTCTTCCTCCCCTTCAATAAAATCATCCTCCTCTTCTTCACCTCCGCGACGATCTCTTTCCAAATCAACACTGCTTGGCCGAATTGTCAGGAGATTTGAATCCCCCACGTCGCCTGCTTCGGCATCAAAAAACTCATCTGAAGCAGTCGAGTCAATGCTATGCCGAGAAATCGCTGGACTGAGTGCCGGTCGCCTCTTTTTGCTGACCGAGATGAGGGTGGCAGTTTCAGAAACGACATGATCGAGGTCTCTCAGGATGGACAAGCATCGCTCATGTATCCCCTGGTCCGAGTGAGAAAATAATCCGACGGGCGGCGGCATGCTTCCATTGGAGGAGCGTGGCGTTCCTGAGCCCTGCGGGATGGCCAGGTGCATAGCAATACTACGACGAGTTTCAGTGCCGTTACTAGCCGTGCTGGGCTTGCGCTTCCAAAATGGTCGTCTCTCTTCTTCTCTGGGAGTCTCAGCGGAGCTCGGTTCCAGCAACGTCGTTGGCGTCATGATCGGAGAGCTAACTCCGGGACTGGAGCTGGGAAGATACTTGGGATCGGTATCTCTGGCCAGTCCTCGTATGGCGTCCCGGACGCCTGCAACTTTGCTCAATAGTGTCTCTGCCTGTTCCCAATCCCGTCGATCGGCTTGATTGAATTCGCCTGCCGAAAGCCGATTCGATTTATATCCAACCTCTTGCTCAGGTTCCTCATTGACAGCCGATGTGGACGCTCTCTCAAGCGCGTTTCTCCATTCCTCAAAGTCCTTCTGATTACTTGCCTTGAGATGCCAAAGCTCCACGCCCGAGTCCACTGATATCTCACGTGTCTCCTCGTTGGTTGCAATAGCTGCCAAAGACAGCGGGATCGCTCCTCGCAGGGCAGACGACTGCCGATTGTGGTAATACGAAAGCGTACATGACGTAAAATCCAGCGAAAAGAATCGTTTCGCAAATCCTTGATGCCGTTTCCTCCTTCGCTTTTGCAAGAAGCCGGTATGGAAATTACCATCGGCAGACATCGCCGCGTTATTATTAGTGGGTGTTCCACCAGATATGGTGCCGGACCCACTAGGTTGTGAGGGCACTTGACTGAGCACTTCACCCCGAGGTAAAGAGTCAGACGAGCCCAGGGACGACCCTAAGCGCGGACTATGCTTTCCCGCCGGAGGCGTGTGGGTGGCAGCCGCCATTGAATTGAAATGATGGGCTAAATGGTTCGACTGCGGCGGAGCATTGGTCGGGTACGTTAGAAGGACAAAGGTAGCGGTTTTCGATGCTTGCTTCGAGAAGGTATTATCAAATACGAGTCCATACATCCCACCTTCGTTGGCAGGAACAGGATATTTGCCCATGGAGACCTTGTCCGCGTCACATTTCCCCACCCACAGTATTAATTTCAGGCCAATTGCCTGAAGCTTTTCGACTACGGTAGAGCCATCGCTGCGTGATGTTGAGCCCTGACGTGTACGCTCGCCCGCAGAAGGCCCCGCTGAAGTCGTCGGTCGCTGCTCGATTCCCGAAGCTGGCAGATTGGGTGCAGCCCCGGCACCCGGATGCTTGAAGAGAGCAAAGTAGATTGATTTCTTATGCGGCTGGATGCTCCAGGAGATGGTGTGGCCGGCCTGGACATTTACCCATCGGACAATGTAGGACTAGCAAGAAACAAATGAGTTTTTCCAAACTTGCAATTTAACGCTTGTATTATATGCCTTGTAAAAGGAGAAGAGTGTTGTGCCGATTTTCTGGAGGAATATAGCCACGAGCATACCTTGCTGTTGATTTCCAACTGCTCCATGCCCGCCATTGTGGGATATATCTCGATTTTTTTTTGTTGCACTTAAAAGAGCTTCGTACAACTATTCCAACGCAGCAGCATTCGGTGCTACATGCGTGTTGTCACAGGGTAGGTGTCGGAATTGATCTTTGGAGAAACGACGTATTTCAAATAGTGATTTGACCAGCACGATGAATTGTAGAATTTCAACCTGTAGCGTGAAACTGGTGCCTGAATGTCCAGGACGCGACGGGGGGGTTGAGATCGCCCACGCCGCGGCGTATGTAGGGCGAATGCCGCACAGCCCAGGTGGTAAGGATATCAGGGTCAAGGGGCAACGTCAGCGATGCTGAACCCCCGAAATAGCTCACATGCGAGTGGCTGGAAAGTGGACCTTTGTACAAAGGTGGCAGTTTTGGCGGAGTTCGGAGTATAAAAGGACAAAGATCACCCTGACAAAACGGCCCAAAAGACTGATATAACTAATCAACAAGGCAGTCTGACTTCCTCAAAAGGGGACTGCAAAATGTAAGATTTTGAAAGCTAGAGGAGGATGAGAGGTGGTCCTTATTCCCAGAAGGAGTGAAGTCACGTCCCTGGATCCTTCTTTGTCCACTTGCTGTAACGGAGTACCTACAAAGTACCGAGGGGTACCCTCCCCCGGCTCAGCCCCTTCCGAGCTTCCGAACCTCCGATGAACCTCGGATACTTTCGAGCCTTTGTTCACTGTCCTCGCTGACCTTTTCCCACCTCATTGATTCATGAAGTCAATAAAATACCTAAAGATACAAACCATGGAATTAGACAAAAATAATGTTACTTGTGGGACGGGCGCTTTGTCCGCCTTGGGATGCGCTTAGGTGAGATGCTTTACAAGACAAATGACTTGATAAACATCCACGTTGCTCGATAAACATGGTCTGGCGTAGATTTATCTAGTCTATCTCTCTTGCAGGGTCTCGAGGAAAGTTGGAATGCTCCTATCAAGTCAAAATGATAAGTCATTCCAGCTGAGTATTTCCTCGCGCTTACTCTCTATCATACTCAGCACGTCCACTGGTGCTTATTTCACTGGCAGTTGTGATTACTGAGCCTTGGTACCTGGATCCTTTTCTACTGCATGGCATTGATCTAAGAAGAGGATGACGTCCATGCGACAAATGCGGGCTTTGGCAGAAAAGAATGTTCGAAATTTGTATTTAGCTCCCGGAAACAGTCTTCATAAAGTTATCAAAATATTATTAAAACGCCTCACTAAACAAAATCGACACCAAGCTTCCTCATAGATAAATACATACATATCCCCTTTATCATGTCCCATTTATCCGTCCCTGTATCCATCCATTCCCGCTAATAACAATGCAAACCCAATATTAAATACAGCAATATATAAAGATAGTACATTGATGAATCAAAAGCCGGCGGGCAAAAAAGAGAGAGAAAAGACAAACCAAAAGATGATTAGATATGATAACGATGGAAACCGTCCCAGTCAACTGCCAGGGCATTCTCATCAGCCGTCTGCCCCAACTATGGACTAATGAGCCACAAGTTTCTTCATTCCAGAGACAAACATCTTCAGTCTTCCCGGAGCATCCTCTCGCTCATAAAGGTCCTTGCTAGAGACAGGGGCTAATGGGACGGCCTGTGTCGAGTCCCGACGGCGACGGTGATGCCGATGTTTCTCGCCGCTGTCACCATGGCCGCCCTCCTGCTCACCTCTTGAGCGCCCAGAACTGGTAGAAGGTAAAGCATCTGCAGCCGCACTGCGATATGTCTTGCTCTCACGACGTCTTTCATGTCGTTGTTGTCGCCGGGCGTCCTCATCTTTTCTATTCTCCTCGGCACCGGTGTGAATCGCGTTGCTGTTAAGACTGTTTTGACGTGTACCGCGGCGCTCATCTCGTTCCGTGCGTCGGACCTCCTTTTCTCCCTTCTCCAGCCGCCTTGCTTCCTTTTCCTCAGGATCCCGATGAGCCCGATGAGCCCGATGATGATGACGATGCCGGTGGTGATGTTCCCGTTCCGCTTCTTTCTCACGCTCACGCTCCTTTAGATTTGCGCTATAGTTAGAAGAAGCGTGCCGCGATGAGAGAGATGGCCTCCGCTCCAGATCCGGCTGGTTGATCTTTAGCCAAGGACCACTGTTAGTCGATTCACCAGTGAAAGCAGAGGCAAGCAGAGGTCGAGTTTTGGGCGAGGATTCGGCGTCGCGATCCCGCTCGCGCTCCTTTTCGCGCTTATGTTCCCGCTCACGGTCGCCATGCTGATGACGTCGACGACCGGAACGCCCAGAAGAGTGGCTGCCGTCGACGGAGCCTGCAGCTTCAGCGACTTCAGCATCCTTAGCCGCTTTTTTGGCTTCGCGCCGTCTTCTTCTATCCTCTTCAGTCTCTGCAGCGCGAACTTCTTGACGAAGATCCTTCCGTTCTTCTTTGCTATGTCTACTTGCCTCACTATCACGACGCCTTTGTTGTCGTTCCTTTTCTTTTAGCAGTTCTTTCGCGATAGCTGCTTTACCGCCACCTAACTTGAAAGAAAACGCGCTGCTGTCACTTTCCCGTCGGCGTGCCGGACGCACCCACTCCCTCGAGTGCCGTATTGAATCTCTCCTTTCCGACCTGTTTTCTGTTGCGGCAGACACGGCTCCGGCGGCAATTGCTGTGGCCGCAGCTGCGGCTTCAGCCGCGTGAATGTCATCTGCTTGTGTTGAAGGCTGATCTTCAGACCCTGCTTGATCTCCAACCGGTGCAGGAACATCTTCAATCGTAGCATCAGCGCTGTTGGCAGGCGCTTCTTCGGCTTCGGGAGTGGGTTCATTCATTGTTTGTAACATGTCCTGAACAATCTCTCTTGAATGGTCATCGGTAGTAGCTTCTTCGCCCGGTGCAGCTTCTTCTTGGGCAACAATATCATCAGGCAGAGTAGAATCTTGTGGTGTGGAAGGATCTTCTTGTGCAGCTCCCTCTTCTGGCAGATCGGTTTCCCCTGCTGCTTCGTCTTCCTCCTTTGCAGTTGCTTCCTCTGCTGCTGTGGTTTCTGGCTCAGCATTCTCCGTAGTAGTTTCCTCTACGGGCGTGTCGTCTTGTGACTCCACCTCTTCAACGGCAGGGGAAGCCTCCGCCTCAGCAAGCTCCCCAGAATGTGTGGCATCCTCGGGTGGAGCCCTATCATCTGGCACGTGCTCGTCTGTGTTGGCAGGCTGTTCTATTGAATTTGTCTCTTCCGCCCCTTCAGCTTCTTCGTTCGAAGCGTCTATAGTTTCTTCTCGCTCAGCCGTCTCTTCTGGCGTGGCGGCCTCCTGCGGCTCAGCCGATTCTTTAGTCGTAGCAGAGTCCTCTGTCGCAGAAACCTCGCCTGCTACAGGGGCGTCGGAGGGCACAGCGCTTTCTGCTACCGCCGTGGTAACTTCTTCAGGCGCGGTAGCCTCAGGCTCCGCCTTTTCTTCTGAAGCCGAGTCTTTTTCGGGCTGAGGGACTTCTTTCTCTGCCGGAGATTCTACGATGATTGGAACTTCGTCTGGCGCAGATGTCGCATTCGGATCAGTATTCTCCGCCGATACAGGAATGTTTTCTGGCACAGAAGCTTCCAACACAGGTGGTACTTCTGGTGCAGTCGCAGCTTCTGGCATACCTTCTTCGGCTGGCGGAGTGAAATCTTCTGCCGTGGACGCGTTCTGAGAAGCAGAAGATTCTCCAGTAGCCTCTGATGTTGCATCACCCGATTTGTTTCCATCAGCTGCGTCGTCACCTCCTGCATCACCTTCTACTTGTTCAGACTCCACTGCAGAAGGTTCCTCGATAGAATCGGTGGATTCTGCGCCTGCGGACGTAACCTCGTGTACCTCAACCACTTCCTTCGGAGACTCCACCGTCGAACCTTCGACATGGCTGGAACTTTTGCCGTCACTTTCTGGGCATTCATTGTTCTCATTTGCCTTGTTTTCGCCTTCTTCTCGTGCCTCGGTGGCTTGAGCGACTGTTTCATCAACCGCTTTCTCGGCCACACCGCCGGCTTGTTCAGACTCCATGGCATTAACGTCAGCCGATTTCTCTGGGCTCGACCCGGAAGAAGCTCCCTTAGGTTCCTTTTCAGCTGGCGTCTCCTCAGTCAAAGTCTCTTCCGCAGGTTCATCCGTATTGTCGACTTGAGCTGGCGCTTCGAGGGTATCAGACATACCAGATGCGGTCGCAACCTGGACCGCCAGTTCGTCCTCGGGATCGCTATCCATTTGCGGCTCTGAATCGACCGCTGGTGACTCTTCGGCTGGTTTTTCACATTCACCCCCTGTCTCAGGTGTTTCATCCTCTGCGCCTTCCTCTACGTCTTTATCTGACCTGTTCTTTTCTTGCCCAACCGCGTCGGCCTCGCCTCCAGGAGCTTTCTCTACCTCCTCCGAGTCTGCTCCGTCTGCGTTACTCTCCTCCTGAAGGTTACTTTGCACGTCACCTTCAGCCCCTGTGCTAAGCGGGGCATACTCTGCCTGCAGCGCATTCGATCCCTGCTCTTTCTCGCCATCTTCTTCAATACCAGTATTCCGAGCCTCGTCGCCCTTCTCCACTGGCTCTTCCGTGCCGTCTCCTTCAGGCGCCGGAGCTTCTGGATGCCTTTCCTTTGTGTCGGATTCAGTGTTTGACTGTGAAACATCTTCCACCACTGCGTGTACACCTTGAATCTCTCCGTTGGGAGCTTGAAAAGCGGAGCCTGAATCCTCGACCAAGTCGTCAGGAGCTTTAGTGGCACCTTCTTCTGGTTCGTCCTTTATTTTTTCAAGCGTGGACTGCTCATTCTGTCCTTCAGACTTCTCAACCATACCATCGGAATCTCCGATACCTGGAATAATGTCTGACAAATCTGCTCCCATAGTAGCAGGTTGCTCTTCATTCGCGCAAGCATCAGAGTTGTTATCGCTACCGGGATTCGTAGCATCCGCCGTGACTTCAGTGTTTGTAAGGACTGCAGCACTCTCAAGGTGATGCTCTGCTGCAGCCATATTTTCCAGTTCCTCCATTTTGGGGCTCGAACTATCGACGGCGTGGTCAGTTTCCGGGATGGATTGTTCGACTTGGCTATTTTCGCCGCCCGCAGAGTCATCTTCTCCTGCTTTATCACTTCTGTCTTCCGTCTCGCCAGTGTCTGGGTCAATGGGATCGAATAAATCAGCTGGGTCTATACAATATCTCGGTTGTTCTGAATCGCTCGCACCTTCGTCCAGCTGCTCATCGTGTGGTAACGGATTCTCTTCAAAATCTGTATCATCTTTTGAATCATCATGCTTTCCATCTTCATCCACATTTTGGTCTTTTCCCTCTTCTTCTGGACTGTCGGGAGACGAAGTGTCATTAATGATGTGCTGATTTCCTTCCGACTTGGACACGGTTTCTCCATTCTCCGGTGGGCTCTTTGATTCTGGGTTCGGATTTTCTACATCTCCTTCTTGCTTCGAGATTGGGTCCGCTTCGACTCCCAGAGTTGTTGGTGGGGTGCTACTGTCACCTAATACGGCTTGTTAGATCTGAAAACCAGGGTACATGATGAGATAGAAAGGCCGTACCCTCATCATTGATCGGTTGCGTTTCTGGCGCATTATTTTCATTTTCATCTGCCATATCGCTTGAATGATTTGTCCACGGATCTGCATCGGATATAGATTGTTCTGCTCGTTCAGTCCCTTCAGTTGCGAGCTCTATCTGCTATATTGTTGTGAGATACGCTTCTAAGTGAACGCAACGAGAAGTAATTATACCGAAGTATCATTAGGGTGTGAGGGAGATTCATTTTGCATCCAATCAAAGCGATTCTTCTTCTTCCTTTTTCCGCTTCCCCTTGCCATGGTGTGCTAGTAAGCTCAGCTTTCTGGGCGACAAATGAAAGGAACAACAACACGCGGGTGAATGCAATTGATCGAAGTAATCAGTGAGGCGCAAGAAAGAATCAGTAAACCTGGTAAGCAAGGCGACCATGATAAAAGAACAGCGAAAGAACGACAATATCAATACACCACCCAAGATCGAGAGAAAACTTTCAAAGGCATTCCACACCAAGCAAACATCAGGGTACAGATCATCGCGACAGCTTCGTCAAGGGATGCTATTGGAGCCACGTCAATATGTGTCTACTCTGTATTCAACCATGACGGACATTGGGTACCCTAGAACCGGGGCGGGCGAACCCGCAGTTAAGCGTGCGTTGGTGCTGCATGGATAATTGCAACTGCCAGAGGAAGCGACAACCATCGAGAGACGAAGTGGAGAAAGACCCGCCGCCAGTAAAAACCGCGCCGCTATCCGACTGTCGTGTGCAAATCGGATAAGTTTTAAGGTTCATCGCATTGCCGCAAATCTTTCCAGAAGAGACGTACAGTGTTCGTACTGATGTGTTATTGTCTCATTACCTTTAGCATTTCGCACTTTCGTTCAGCATAGCTTCACCTTAGCGTACCTCTCGGGGGAAGGCCACCTAAGGTAGGTTCTGCAATGCGGCCGCGGATTAGACAATGAGGCGGACCACATTGAGCGAATCGCAAGCCCAGACAGCACCATCTCATTTTAGATATTGGCCATAATTGCAGATTCGGTTTTCTGCATGTGGCAGCAGGGATGCATGTGGCTGCGTCAGGCAGGAATCTGCCCTCCCTACCATGTGTTTGCCTTTGATCGCCTCGTCAATGGTACTCATACGAGCCAGGGGGGTAAACTGACGTGGTTTTCAGTGGAAGCTGGCGGCAATCTAGCGACGAGTTTGCTTGGTCTCGGGTGGACCCTTTGGGCTCCGCCTTACCCACTGGCACCGCTGCGGAAGAGACGTTTCTAGCTTGGGGCTGTCCACGAAGCTAATGGCCAACAAACGACAAGGGGGTTGGTTGCTTCTGTGGACTTGCTCAAGTCCACCCAGCGTTTTCCTTGTCGTTTGTCGCATATGGAATATGAGATATCTTACAATGCCATGGAAGTAAGGAGATTACTATTCACGGATACTCCTTTCCCGAACCCAAGAGCGCTGTGGTTCTCCACAGTTGTTGGAGATTCATAAAGTACTACCAAAGATCTCCAGTTACTGACAGAGATCACGTGAGTCGGAGCTATTGGCGGTCAACGTCAAAGAGTCTTAAGTCAACAACGGTGGAGATGCACAGTGGATCTAAGCATCAAAGCAGATAATCCTTGTGAACCAAGTTAAAAAGGAGGCTGGTTGGGTCCACCTACAACGATGTGGCGATGGAGTACACTTTTGTCGCTCAACCTCATGCGAGAGGTGTAAAACGCCCAAAGGTAGAATCGGCTTGTGAAGCGTGCAAGAAAAGAAAGGTTAGAAAAGAACACCTTCTGGAAAATAAATAATGAGGTTGTGCTGAAGAAAACTTAATAGAAACGTTGCCGACATAGAACAGCGCCCTGGCAGCCAATTTCTGATCTATCAGAGAATCAAGAGAGACAAATATCGCGTTCCAATGACACTCAACCACAGCATGATGGGCCACGTGACTTACCCACTCTGCACACGACAGATGCTGAGTCCAGCATTTCAAAATCAAAGCGGTCTGGAAACAGGGCGATAGGTTTGACTGAGGGCCCACCCGCAAGGACCCGACGATTCGTCGGTGACCTCAATCCGGAAGCGTTTTTGGCCCAAGTTGGTTCTGGGCAGCCCGCACTCGATCATGATCGAGATAGAGTGGGTATTTGGGTTGACAGTGCGGATGAAGATGATAATTCCGGAGAAGCTGAGGAACCGACTCCTCAGGTCGGCCTTGGAAAGGCCTTGCGAGCTACAGATTTACGTGCGCAAGGAGAGACATACGAAGATGTCACACCACAAAAGGAAGACCAAAATGCACTGTTGGACATATACTTTTCCAGTGTCCATCCAATACTTCCAATTGTTGACGAAGTGGAATTTCGTAAAATCTACTCGGCGGGAAAGGCTCCAATCAGTCTTGTCCAAGCTATGTGTCTTGTGTCGGGAAAGGCGGAACGTTCCCGGCCATATCTTCGCATCAGAGGTGAATCGGTTGCTCTCAGCTACCGTACTTTTGCACAAAGGCTCTACAATAGCTTGTCTAGGCATATGGAAGATGGAGCGAAACTTGATAAAGTTCTTCTCATCCAAGTATGTGCATTGTGTTCATTGTACAGCGAGGGCCCGAACGGGCTCGAGGAGTCGTCAATGCAACTCGCCAAGGCCATCCAATATGCTCATACCATCGGTATACACCTGGGCCGAACTCAGCCGGAGCATCAGCAAGAACATCTGAAGCATCTCTTCTGGTCTCTTTGGGGCCTTGACAGACTTAACGCGGGTGTTAATGGTCGACCAGTAATGCTTCACGAACGCGACATAGGACTCGAAATGAAACCAGAACCAACATCTTGTGGAGGTGCGTTCCAAATATGGCTGCAGATGGTAGGACTTCTAGATCGAATCATTGGCTTTTACAGGCCATCGGCCGATCCTGCAGAAACTGGCTGGGAAGCGGACTTTCCCTCATTCGAGGAGATTGTAGATGCGGCTCATGGGTGGCGTTTGGGTCGCGGCCTTCTAGGTATTTATCATAGCACATAGGCATTCGTTACCATACTAACTCTATTGGCAGTTTCTCTAGAGATATTCTATCATGCCATCGCTATTCTGTCTCATAGGTCCAGAATGTCGGACGAGGGACTTCTATCTAAACCTTCGTCTACTCGTCAGCGTCTATCGTTACTACAGCTCGTCTCCCTACTAGAATTTCATAGCTGCGAAGACTTGGTGCCGCTCCCTTTTGTACCGTACGCGTTTTCACTCGCACTTTCAGTCGCCTATAGGCAACTGCGTCAGGCGAGGTATACTCTTCATCGAGAGAGAGCGATAGTGGCCATGAGAAGATGCTGTCAAATTCTGACTAGGTTGGGAAGAGTATGGCGCACAGCTAATGCTGTGGCCAAAATAGGCGCTCAGGCCCTTGCATCTTTGCGAGAAGCATCTTTCGATGATGGCTATTTGGCAATGCAGCCAGAGAGTACAGGCTCCTTCAATTCTCGGTACGTACTCCCAACAGATGTCCACGAAGTTTTGAAAATTTATTTACATCTTTCAAAGGGATATGGCTTCCGTTGCTAGCGAGGCCTCAGCGGAGAAATCCAGGACCTCAACCGTGGCAGAATCGGCGCCCGTGCTATCAAGCCAAGAGGAAACGTCACTTAATGGGATCTTCTCTGGTCAGATTGAAGACATTGATGCTCTTTTTGGAGGCATTCTGGATCTCAACCTCCCTAGCAACCTCAACGACAACTTTGCAGATCATTTAAGTGGATACAACGACATTTTTGACGATCGTACAAACCTTGACCAGGGGTTTATTTGACCAGCCCAAAAATTAATGAGAGAAAACCGAGGCGTCAAAGGGTCCTTTCACTGGCCGAGTCATAGTCTATTTGGAGACACCGGGGTGGGTAGTCTATACAACTCTGTCCGACACAGGCATCTTATTCTTCAAATTGAATGAATGGTGCGTTGGGAGACGAGGGTCATTATATCAACCTCTACTACTACGATGAACGTACTCAATCATGATTCAAGAGCGATCGAAATGGAGCTGATTGAACCAGAGGTTTTGTTTCTAAATACCGGCTCCGTTTATTGTTTAGTTGCCCCTCAACCTTTTGTTTGCCTGAAGAATTTCACGCGCCTCTGCACGGCGATTTCCGCAAATAGCCATTTTTCTGTCGTCGGGACCTTCCAGAATGGGAAATCCTGGGCGGAGGCTTACCCCAGATGGAAAATTATCTATGAACCAATCCGGACCGCCCCGCAAACTCACCCCGCAAAATCGATCGGAGGCTACGCAAATAGGGTTTAATGCTGATCGAAAAAGTATCATGACCGACTTGGTCGCTTTAAGAGGAGGTAAACATAAAAGGGCCAGCAATGTTCGGGTATGTTGGTCTTTTCTTCACTTCATCTTCATCTTCTTCCTTTTTTTCCCTTTTATTGATATGATGCAGAAGACACTTTCCAAGTGTTCCATTTCTTTGAGAAACGTACGGCCTCCACGCGGAGGTCTAAATACTCCTACATTGCGCTGCATTGCCACGCAAGCGGAGCAAACCCCTAAACCTGTTCACCTGCCGAAGAAGGAGGGAGACATTTCTTCGGTTTTTGTTTCTCTTTCCAGTGGAGAAGTGCAACCACTCCCTCACAGGTTTGCAGATCTCAAGTCCCATCTTCTTGGCGGAAATGCGGATCAGTTGAAGCAAAGTTGGGACAGGCTGCTAAAAGCCTTGAGGAGAGAGATCAAAGAAATTGCAGAACTTGGTTCAAATGTCATTCCCGAAATTGATTACAGGAATATAAAAAATGCCCCGCAATCATTTGAAACTGCATTGAGAAAACGAGGGGTAGCGGTCATCAGGGGTGTCATTCCGAGGGATGAGGCACGTCGCTATAAAGAAGAGGTCGAAGATTATGTGAAATTAAATCCCTGGACGAAAGGTTAGACCCTGAATTATTTTACCCAATTGCAGTAACGATTTAAGCTCAACATGTGGCAGCTTTTCCTCAAAATGATCCACAGGTGTTTGAGCTCTACTGGTCTCCGTCCCAGGTCCGCGCACGCGCGCAACCAAATCTAATTGAAGCTCAAAGATATTTGTTGAGTTTCTGGCATTCAAATGATCCTGAGGCTATGATTTCATCTGTTCACCCGCTCAGTTACGCCGACCGGCTCCGTATCCGACATCCTGGCGATGCCGGGTTTGCCTTAGGTCCGCATATTGATGGCGGCAGCGTCGAGCGGTGGGAACCAAACGGGTACGGCAGAGGGAAGGTATACGAAAAAATCTTGCAAGGGCGCTGGGAAGAATACGACCCATGGGAGTCCAGCTGCAGACTAGCTGCTGTATCCGATTTATACGAAGGCGCTGGTGCTTGTAGCATGTTCAGGATGTTCCAGGGCTGGCTTAGTATGTCGACAACCGCACCAAATGAAGGGACCCTTCTCGTCAACCCGTTGTTTTCGCTGTCAATCAGTTACGTTCTTCTGCGACCTTTCTTCGCACCTCGCAGTCCACCCACCCAGTCAGAAAGTGCTGTTAGCTCCACGGACTCATTTCTCAGCCCTGAGAACTGGACTTTTGAGAGCCAACCATCAAGCCTATTTCAGGGCGCACATCCCGGCCATTCTCAGGAACTTAATGCAGCTTTGCATCCTCACCTCGAGTTGGCGAAGTCGATGGTGCATGTTCCAAAAGTAGAGCCGGGCGACTATGTTGTTTGGCATTGCGATAGTATGTTGTCTTGTTTGCCTTCTGTTAGAGACTACCCATTTGCTGACTCCTTAACTGCAGCTATTCACGCTGTCGATAAAGTTCACAATGGCAAATTGGATTCTAGCGTCATGTATATTCCTGCCTGTCCTCTTACCGAATCCAACGCCGAGTACCTTTCCCGACAAAGAGACAATTTCCTTCGTGGAACTCCAGCTCCGGACTTTCCTGGAGGTAAGGGTGAGAGCGAGCATACTGGACGACCAAGTGTCGACGAGCTAAAGAAGTATGCCGATGCCGCCGGCTTGCGCGCTTTCGGTTTCAAGGAATTTGATGTTGCCGAACCAGGTCTTGCAGTGGGACAGAAGAAGATGCTACACCGCGCGAATGGGATTTTGGGGTTCGAATAAAGTCATGACATTGTTTTTCAATCAGGCAAACATAGGTTTTAATTTTCAATATTTTTTTTTTCTTGGTTTTCTTTTGAAGCTGGTCGAAATGGGAAACCAAAACCAGGTGTCCTGAGTCATTCAAGAGCTTACAATTCAAAATCTTTCCGAATATGTAAAGGTATTCAAATTTTCGGGTGACTGCAAGGTTATTCGGATGGGTCATCATATACAAGCCACACCGCATGTGGCTCTGTAGGGCATCACAGGGGATCTCAAAAAGGGCAAGCGTGTTGTCTTTTGGTGGGGAACAGAGCGTACGGGTGACGAGAACATGTCATAGGAGGGGCTTAGTCTCTCTACCTACCCTTCACCTCCACTGTTCAGCTGGCCAACGCATCTGATATCATTGGTCCTGTCAAATCCAACTTTTTTTGCGTTCTTCATCTGAAATGCATTCGACTCTCCCATTCTCCTCTCCAAGCCAATATTCAATACCATTATACCCACCAGGCCCTATGTTATTGTGATACTCAAGGATCCGCGCTACACTTATCTTACCTTTTACATTAGAGTCTTAACCTCGGCGCTTAAACATTACCTCCACCCCACATTGGTGACATCACGCATCACAGCGATGCACGACCTTCGGAGACAGGCCCTCGAGAGCGGCAAAACTGTTTCCAGAAAAGCTCGATCGCGCCAGTCATCTGCTGCTACGTCTCGAGCGCAGTCTGCTTCAAACTCGCGATCGGCGTCGCGAAATGCGAGCAGACATCCCTCGGATGATGAGGATAACCTCAGCGAAACGTCCTGGAGGCACGTCAAAACCCCAGAGCACTCTTTCTTGTACTGAAGTGACATTATCGCTAACAATGCAATAGTGTCAATTCTTTTGATGATGTTCTTAGCCCTGACGAGCTCGAAATGCCTACCGACGTCTGGAAAACCGAGTTGGGCGATAGAATAGAGCAGCTGATCGACCGAAAGCGAAGCAGTGTGCAAGGTCGAGAAGAGAGTTTAACAGCCTACATTCGCATCCTCACTGCGCAATATGCACGGGAAGAAATCCACTTCAAAACGAGCGATTTAGTCGGAGCATTTTTGAAAAGTATAAAATCCGAGAGCAGCGAGAAAGAAACTGTTCTAGCTCTGAAAGGTGCGCACATTCCCCTCATCTTTTTGCGTCTTTTTGGACTATTCGCCAACCCACCATTCAGCTCTTGCCATGACGGTGGTTACCAACCCCACAAACACAGTCTACGACGCCGTCTTCCAGCCCATTAAGCGCACAATCAATGACTCTGAATCTGAAGCCTCCAAGGTGGCAGCCATCCATACCCTCGCGACAGTTACATTCTACGGCGGCGCTTCACTTGACGAAACCCAAAACACCGTGGAATACTATCTCGAAATTATCGAATCCGACGGACATTCGATAGGCGCAGGCGACAGCGAAGCGGTTGTCACAGCGGCGCTGGAAGAATGGGGGTTCCTCGCAACGCAGCTCGAAGACATGGAAGATCTCAGCGAACCTGCAATGGAAGCATTCGTCGAGCAACTCGATAGCTCTTACCCCAGAGTTCAAATCGCCGCAGGCGAAAATATTGCGCTGCTCTACGAGAAGAGTTACACGGAACTCGAAGAAGACGAAGAAGCGGAAAGCGACGACGATGGCGCTGAATCCGACCCGGAAGACGAGCGTCTCCCCGGCGCTCCAAAGATGGTCAAGCGCTACACGGTGTACAGACGAGAAGATCAACTCAAGCATAAACTCTCCGCCTTAGCGACACTCTCCTCGCATCGATTGTCCAAAAAGGACAAGAAATCGCTACATACAAATTTTGCAGACATTCTCAATTCCGTCGAGAACCCGACGCGCGGACCTCGCTATCAGAACGCAGTCTCACAAGAAACCGGCAAGCGGTACGGAAACCGAATGGCAGTGCGCATTCACCGTACAGGCATCATGAAGATTGATCAGTGGTGGAAACTACATCGACTCCAGGCTCTCCGGCGGATACTCCAAGGAGGCTTCATCAGCCATTACGAGAAGAACGAAGTAATATTTGATAGTCTACCGTACGTGCTAGCGACCCGATGATACCCCGGATTTTGTTTTGGTCGTCCTCTACGCCGCGTTTTTTGAGTTGAATTGAGATTTTGTGTCATTTATTCTGGACCGCATTTTCAAGGTTTTACTCTTATGGCGTCGGTGCCTCGTTTTCTTATATTTACATTCCTTTCCGAGCATTAGTTGGGACACTTGGCTAACTTGTTATTTTCCTTCTTAATAGTATTATGATCAGCAGCGGGTAATGAATAAGTACGAAATAATGGAATAATTTGGAAGGGAATCTCTCAGCTCCTGTTATTGGTCGTCCCTTTTCACAGCACGAGCTCTCGCATCTTTCATCTATCAAAAAAAAATTTCATCGTCAGAAAGGAATCTTTTGGCATTCTCATGACATCATCATCATCGGCTCAAATTCGGCTCAAAATTCACAGTAACGCAGAATACGCAAAATACCAAGCAACAAGCAAACTGTTACATGTCACCCAAAATCCACTGTATGGTTAGAGACAAATATCAAATTACAAAATGAAGTAACTTTACGCATCTGTCCTCTTTTCTTCCATACATCTGTTGTCGAGACGGCTCTTTTCGTCTTATATTGACAAACAAAGCCACAATCACACGGATCCTTATTGAGAGCAATTTGTAATTCGTTCTGATGAGACATGCCTTTGCGGCAACTAACAATATCTATGCCGCTACTACTATAATATAAAAAGTGCTATGGAGTAATACACGTGCTCCTTCTCTGCGAAATCCACAAGCTCCAAAGGGAATAACGCGACTGCTGAACATAAGAGATAAGGCTTGCCGCTTATATTTTCCATCCGCTCTGCTAGAGTGACGAAAATGTTCGCAAATGTAAGTTTGAAAAGAAAAAAGGGAGATACTGTCACATGATGGAGGAAATAGAAAAAGATATGTGAGAAAACCGAGCTTGGTAGATCAAATGTGAGAAATAGCACAGGAAAAGGCGGAAAGTCCAAAGCAAATAAACTGATCAAGATTTAGTGGTCCAATAAATAGCCAGAGGAGAGATCAATAACGAGCAAAGAAGAGGTGGAAAAAATAAGAGTCCAGATACAAAGAAACTCCCGTATCTCATGACGCCGCTGTGCAAATGCCGTTGTAACAGAACAAATAGATGAGACGACTATGTAAGAATAAGTTTTTTCCCGCTCCGTATTGATGCAGCATATGAATACAGATTCTCGCTGTAGTTAAAAGCAAAGAAAAATTGCGAGAGCTGAACGAGGTAGAATGGTGGAAGTTGAACAAGTCGTGATGAGAAGAAGCGGCTCGCCCACGGTATCATCGATAAGAGAGGCGAGGAATATGTAACAAGAGGGATGAAAATGGCCGAGAAAATTGTGTAAATGTAGGAAGAGGACAACCGTTGTTGCTTTCAAATCGGAGAAATATAGAGAACATCGTCTAGCGATTAATATTTCTCGTCGTGCAGGAACGAGCAATCGTCGCCCTTTTTGCATTTGCCTTCTTTCCAGAATTTGCAAGGTAGTTGTTTGTACTTGCTCTACAGCAGATATTAGCACTGCACTGAACAGTCGGATCAGATTTCGTCATCAGGGAACAGACACGTACCATCTTGATGGGTTTTCCGGACTTTGTAATCTTTCCATTCATAGTTGGGCCTCTCCAATCATTACCACCAGCATGACTATGACTCCGATCATCTTGAGTGGATCGCCCGCCACTGCCACTATCCATGTTCGTTCCCATATTACCACCCATTGCAGGGAAGCCTGGCCAGGGAAATTGATTCTGCTGTTGTTGTTGCTGCTGGCCAGCTTGATTGAAGTTGGGCAAACCAAAACCAGGGAATGGCTGTTGTGGGGCTTGTTGAGGTTGCTGTCCAAGCGAGGCGAGAATGGCTTGAAGCTGAGGCATCTGGGGCACCTGCGGAGTTTGAGCTTGTTGCTGCTGCTGCTGCTGCTGTTGCTGAGGAATTGAGGCAAGCAACGCTCCTAGATCGAAGCCTTGGGAGACAGCCGGTTGCGGGACAGTCGGCTGTGGAGGCAGCGGCGGAGGGGTCGAAGTCTGTTGCTGCTGTTGCAGGCCAGGATTGGAAAACATGGCGAAAACCTTCTCAAGTTCGCTCGCGGGTCTCTGAAAGGGTTGCTGTTGCAGCTGAGGTTGAGGTTGTGCTTGCGGTTGTGCTTGGACGCCACTTAGTGCTTGCAAGATTGCAGAAATGCCACCGTTATCCGCAGGGACAGAGGGCGCTTGACTGGGTTGAGATTGAGATGTTACACGTTGTTGTTGTTGTTGTTGTTGTTGTTGTTGTTGTTGTTGTTGTTGTTGTTGTTGTTGTTCCTTCTGCTGCTGTTGCTGTTTTTTGGAAGCAGAAAACTTTCTGGTCAGAACCAAAGCTTCTCTCTCCTATGATTGACAGTAAGATTAGGTAGTGAATGCGTAAAGGACGAGACATGACTAACCTTGACTAAATCTGAAGGCGCGCCAAACTCAGTTGGCTCTTTATTTGTACCAACAAACGGTTCTGATGGCTCGCGAGGTGATGGCGGAATGTCTTCAGGTGAGGTATAAATGACAGACAAAGAAGTTGTTTCACGTTGCTCCTGCACGTTACGCTCCTGACTCTCTATCGTCCTGAGTCCACTGCGGGAACAATAATTTCGCTGCCGCTCCTCAGGATCAATAACATCAAAGTCGACCACTAAATTGCAAAATAAGCTTCCATCAATTATCGGGGATACCAACGACACTAATGACAAAGGGTAGAGCATACTCAAAATGGGCTCATGAGCTCGGAACTGTTGTTCAATAACAGGTTCATCATCTTCGTCCATGACATCCATGTCTTTGTGCTGCTTGAACATTCTCCCTTCTCCGCCGACATCGCCTACGTCTCGCATCATACTATCTTCGTGGCCGATTTCTTCTTCGGGGTCATGAGTGAATAAGCGAACTTCTACAAGAGTGCCTTCCGGCTTAAAGGATACTCGAAGCTTCCGACGCTCCTCCTTGCGGATACGTTTACGCCTCTGTTCTTCAGTTTCCGGAGGACCCTTATCTACGGGCTTAGCTGAAGGTTCAGGTTCTTTGGGCTTCGTCAAATTAGCCATGGTCTCAGCGAAAGAAAACGCTGGTTTCGGAGGAGGTGCTGGAGCTGCTGGCTTTTTCTCGGATACAATCTGGCTATCTTTCTGCTGCATCTTTTGCGCTGCCGCAAGGGCTGCATTAGACGTGCCAGGCTTCTTCGAAGCTGATGCCAGACTTGAAAAGAACCCTGACGGTCTGGCTGCGGCTTGGCTCGGTTTTGGCTTCGCAGTTATTGAAGTAGTGGCAGTAATTTGCGGTTTTGCTTCCGCATTAGGGGTGATGGCCCGCTTTGCAGATGCAGTTCCATTCTTAGTAGCAGCTGTGGTCGTGGATGCAGCCGGAGTGAGAGTTGTCGCTGCCCTTTTTTGTGGCGGTTCAACCTTTCCTTCCCCTTCTCTGGATCGCTTAACCCCAACCACAGCTTCGGCAGGTCTGATGACTGGTAACGTTTGACCTTTACCATCTTTCTCTTTCGGTACAGATGCAGTGTTGGGCTTGACGGTTTCCGCCTTTCGTTTAGTTTCGGCTGCAGCATTATCCAAGATGATCTGCGTATACTTTTTCGCCGTATCATTTCCTTTCTTCGAAAACCGCAGCATGACTTTGTCAAGTTTTGTCTCAGCGAGCGTAATTTCATTTATTCCGCAATGAGTGAGTAACTTTTGGAATAATTAGCCTGTATGAACCGCGTTTTTCATTTCAGACTATCACATTACCTCGAGGATGGCTACGCATATAGTAGCGTCGTAATCAGCCTCCCTGACGCGGTCACCTAGCATTTGATAGAGGAACAACAACAAGGGTTTATTTTGCCCAAGCCTATCGAATCGTCAGCTAGAAACTCTATCATCGATTTCTCCCGTTCGAAATATTTTTGAAGAGATCCCACAATCCTTAGTTCTCGGATGTTGAGGGAAACTGGGAAAGATGGAAAGCGATAAACAATGGAGAGAGGAGCAGAAGCTTACACTTTGATAACATCTGGATGTCCGTATTGAGATGTGGCTTGAATTGCCGCTTCAACAAGATTTCGTTGTGACTTGAGTTGCTCTTTTAGTTTTGGAAGTTCTGGCTTCTTCTTTTCTTCGGCTTGCTTTACGGCGAATAAAGCGGCCTTCCATTTATCCCGTACAATGAGCATGATGTCCCAAATCTTCTTGAGGGCCTCACGGATTTCATTTCCTGATGCCGGACGCGACCGAGTCAGAAATACAGCTTTCCCAACATCCCATTTCATTCCTTCTCTTGCATCTACAGGACGCATTTTGGGAAGTGGGTCTTCGGGTTCCTCTTCCTCGGAGGACGAGTATTCGGACTCATCTTCGTCTGATTCGCTTGATGACTCCGAGGATTCGTCCTTGGCTTCCGTGGTAAATTGAGATGGAGCATCTGCTTTGTTAGTACGCGCTGCAACCTCCTTTGCTGCTTTGGTTTTCTTCGTATGAGCCTGTTTCGCTTGACTTGGCGCAAGACCTAGGGCGTTAAATTAGCATGGGTTGCCATGCTCAATACAATGTGGGCATAGAGCCAGGACCAGGTTCAATACGTACCAGTTCGACGCTTAATTTCATTTCTGGATAGACGACGCTGCCATCTGGGCAGGGTTGCTGAGTTGAGATCGTCAGATTGTTTATTGATGTTGTGATTCATGTATTTGCTATTATGATACATACTCTTGGAGGTATCTAGATTGATGGGTTCCTTTCCCAAAGCGAGAAATTTATTCAAAGCATGAGAATTTGTAGTAGCGGTGATTTGAGCTAAGTCGGCAATTACAAACTCCGCCTTTCCATTGTCGTAAGGCTTGAATGGTGGAAGTTTGTACACTTGCTTTGGAGGACTGCCCTCCAACCTTGGAGTACTCTTGCCAGCTTCTGCTTGAGAAGCCTGCTGCACAGGGACTGGGGAAGCAGCGGCCACAGGTCTGACGGCTTTAGCGGGAGAGATGGGACGAAAGTTGGAGGCATTTGCTGAGACATATTCATTAGTCGGCCTCTGAGCTGGCACCTACATCAAAGCGTCAGTATTGTGATCCAGCCCTATTCAAGAAAATTCGTATAACGAAATCCTGATCCAACGCACCTGGAATCCTGGATGGAGGACGGACGGGTCCGCATATTGATTAGGGCTTTGCTGTAACGCATGAGGGGAGATGGTAGGCCCGTGATTACTTGACGCGGAAAATGACAGAGGCTCCGCTGCAGCAACTGGTTGTCGGACCGGGGAGTGAATATCTCCAAAAGTAGCAGCGCCATCATATGGAGGAGCCACGAAGGGATGACCCAACTGATTTTGATAGGGTGAAGGACTAAAAGAAGCGGGGCTATGGGAAAATGAGCTTCTTCCATAGTTCCCAGGTTGTAATTGAAAATTAGGATTTGAGGTTGGATTTATTTGCTGCAATGGTGTGTCCTGCCAGCTAGGGTTGACATGATCAAAACCAGTGGTGGGTTGCGTGACAGGGGCTTGATACTGGTCTAGCCAGCCAACCTCAAAAGAAGGTTCCTGTTCCTGAGGCAGAAAATGACCGTACGGGCCCAGAGGAACATTTGAGAAGAAATAATTTGAATTATTATTTGCTTGCTGCTGTTGCGGATCGTCTTGCCGCAACAAGTGATCTTGAGCATTATTATCATTATTCATTGTAGAGGTCGCAAGCTGGTTGGCTGACTCGGGGGAGTTTGTGGCCGACAAGATACGGCGGTCGTTTTATGCCAATCTGGTAGGCACAGGCAAAAGAAATGAGTTAGTGGTACTGATACTTGAAAAAACCGTCTATCTCGAGGCAGAAACTTCGTGCCTGTACTTTGTACGGCAAGACAGAGAAACAATTAATGCAGCGACACGATTATCTCCCAGAAAACGTACAACACACGGCAAGCTAAAGGAACCACAGGTGCAACATCTGGTTGCTGGCGCCAAGACTTAAATCGCCAATTTTGGTGGATTTGGTTCCTCTCGCTATAGCCGATTATAGTTGAATTTGCGGCCTTTTTGAAGCGCCGGGGAGCAAAATAGCCCCTTTCCGGGTCAGTCTAGGGCGAAAAGGAAGATGCAAACGTGAAAAAGAGAAACTGAGGGAATAGAAAGGGTTGTGTATGAGCGATCGAGAGGGGGCTCCAACACGTGTAGGTGTATCATCAAAGAGCCCGTAGATCTCGAATGCCACAACTGCATGTCACGCCTTTCTAAACAGTCAAAGGGTCACAGATAGTGTACGCCTGCTGACCTTCCAGCGACCGATATTGTAGTACCTTTTTGCTTCTTGGTTGGCTGTGTACGCCGGCTCCCCTTCTTCTCACTCCATCCGCCACCGATCGCAATATATGTCTCCTCCTTCAATTTCACACAATAGAGAGTATTAACTCCGG
This sequence comes from Xylona heveae TC161, assembly GCF_001619985.1. Taxonomy (NCBI): domain Eukaryota; kingdom Fungi; phylum Ascomycota; class Xylonomycetes; order Xylonales; family Xylonaceae; genus Xylona; species Xylona heveae. The sequence goes on along the minus strand of NW_017264204.1, from coordinate 25,689 downwards.
CAGGAGCTTAATCACGCGAAAACACACGATCGACGTTCTCCTCGATGATCCACTTGACAGATTCGCCCTTTTGGACGCGACGATGGGATGATGTTCTCACGAGAATGATGGGAAGGGCAGATGCGCCGGATGAAATTGAGTTGAAGTCGGGGGATAGCCAGGAAGCTCCTCGCCAAATTTAATGACTAAGCATTGAGTAATGAAGGCCTATCCCTTTTCGGTACTTGGGGGAGCTGCAGCGTCACCGCTGTCGAAGCCGACGACTAGCCAGAGGACACGAACGCGACAGCTACTTTAAACAGATTTAATTAGGGCATGTAGTGAATTCCTTCATCAAGGAAGGAGCTCTCATATTGTGATACTATACAAAATCTGCACGGCGCACAGATCAATTGTACATGTCATAATATTGGCCTAATCCCTGCGGGTACCGCAGCGAACACCATTCGGCATGGCTTCGCAATACCAGTCGTTGCGAGACCGCCAAGTTGGTATATTTACAAAGCATGAAAATGGGGCTCTGAATTTCCCAGGCTGATTTTCAAATTGACAGCTTCTATTGCGAAGATCCTCAATCTCAATCACGCACCTACCACGGACCGACCGCACGAATCGCACATTGCCAATGGCTTAGTACCGCAGCCTTCGTCGATATTGAATTCGGAAGGCGAACCCATCTGGAAGGCTTTGGTGTTCGACAATCTGGGTCGAGATGTCATCAGCAGTGTCTTACGGGTCAGCGACTTGCGTGCAAGCGGCGTTACCATTCATCTGTATGTCTATAAAAAGCGGGGTTTAGAGATAGCCGTGCTCGAGAAGCTCCAGCTGAGATTATCTGCAGGAACATAAATTCTCCTCGACACCCTATTCCCGATGTCCCGGTCGTGTATCTGCTCGAACCAACAGTGGATAACATACAGCTCATTACCTCTGATCTCTCCCGCGGCCTCTATTCTCGAGCCTACGTTAATTTCCTATCCTCAATACCGCGACCTCTACTAGAAGATTTCGCTGCCCAGACAGCTGCGGCAGGAACTGCGGATAGTATAGCACAGGTTTTTGACCAGTATCTTAATTTCATCGTTAGCGAGCCGAACTTATTCAGCTTGGGCATGGGCAAGGAGACATATTGGGCTCTCAACACTGCGCAGACCAAAGATGAAGAGCTTGATGTGGTCATAGACCGCATCGTCAGTGGTCTTTTTAGTGTGGTCGTGACAATGGGTAAGTTGCCACTGGCGCATTCGAGACCATTTGCTAACGGAGTCTTCAGGAACCATCCCCATTATCCGTTGCCCAAAAGGAGGCCCAGCGGAAATGGTCTCTGGGAGATTGGACCGCAAGCTCCGTGACCACATTCTCAACTCCAAGGACAATCTATTCTCAAACACAGGCCCGCGCCCTGCTCCGGCTAGCAGTGCCATTTCATCTCGCCCCGTCCTTGTCATTCTCGACCGCAGTATCGATCTCATTCCTATGTTGTCGCATTCATGGACCTACCAATCTCTAATTCACGATGTTCTTAAAATGCATCTTAATCGGATAACGGTGGAAACACTTATTGACGAAGATAATCCCTCCAAGGGTACAACAAAGCGCTCGTATGACCTCAATACCAACGATTTCTTCTGGGCGAAGAATGCTGGCATGCCGTTTCCTCAGGTTGCCGAAGAGATTGACACAGAACTCACGCGCTACAAGGACGACGCAAACGAGATTACGAAAAAGACTGGTGCTTCATCACTTGAGGACTTACAAAATGATGCAGGAGCTTCCGCACAGCATCTCAAGGCTGCCATTACACTGTTGCCTGAATTAAGGGAGCGGAAGGCGGTTTTGGACATGCATATGAACATCGCCACGGCACTCTTGAAAGGAATCAAGGATCGACAGCTAGACAACTACTATCAGATTGAGGAGAACGTCACGAAGCAAACAAAGGCCCAGATACTTGACATTATCAATGATGAAGCCAAGGGCAAAGAACCTCTTGACAAGCTGAGACTGTTCATCATTTGGTTCCTCAGTACCGAACAAGAGCTGACTCGGGCGGACATGGAACGCTTCGAAGACGCCTTGCAAAAGGCGAATGTTGACACTGCAGCTCTCACATACGTCAAGAAGTGAGTCCTCCTGAAATATTTCTTATTTTATCCAAAGTCAATCAACTCTAACAATCCTCCAGCGTTCGCGAAATCACCCGTATGACAATGATGGCATCTGCACCCTCACAGCCAGCCCAACAATCAGCGGGCGGCGAGCTCTTCCGAGGCTTTAGCTCCATCAGCAATCGTCTCACCGACCGTCTCAAGGATGGAGCGCTAGGCGCTAACTTTGAGAATCTCATCTCCGGCGTCAAAAACTTTTTGCCCGCCAACAAGGATCTTACGATTACCAAGATTGTCGAATCAGTAATGGATCCTGCTTCTGCCTCCTCGTCTGCCATTGCCAAGACTGAGAACTACCTCTACTTTGACCCTCGTTCGGCAAATGCTCGAGGCACCATGCCTCCACTGTCCCAAGTACGTGGGCAACAGTCTGGCATGCCAGGTGGACTCAGCAGCGCCGGCCCCGGCACGGGCGCCAGTTTCGGCCAGCGCCGCCAAGGATTCAACGAAGCAATTGTTTTCACCGTCGGTGGCGGCAGCATGGAAGAATATGGAAATCTTCAAGACTGGGCCAAACGCACTGGCGGCTCGAGCGGTGGTGGTGGTGCTGCCGGCAGCGCCTCCAAGCGAAAGGTTGTGTATGGTAGTACAGAACTGGTCAATGCTGAGGACTTTGTTACAGGGGAGCTGGCAAGACTGGGTCGGGAGAGTTGATAGCCTTTAATACCAGGGCATTTTGTTAATACTTTGCCCATTCTGGTTTTTTCCTGACCGATATCTAGTCTCAAAATATTTAATGTATCAAACGCCGACTTCTGTCAATCATGCTTTTTTCTTCCTTTTCTTCTTTTTCAAATATTTTGTTCAAATGTGCTGCATTAATGCATGTCAGCTGTAAGCTGTCGAGGCGTTGTATTTATTGGCCTGGTTTCCGCCTTTCCACTAAATTAATCCAAATTTCCTAAATATGAATCCCTATCTATGTATGGCTTTGATAAACAAAAGGGAGCCCACTGAGCCTTACTCGCTCTGAAATGATATAAGGTAGGTATAGATCGACCGGCACTATGAGACTTACAGTGCAACTATTCTCGTTCCCGGATCAGATACACCACCATTTGTACCGATTGACTGAGAGATAGGCTACAACATCCGACATCTAAAAATAAAACGCACAAATAGCCAATGAGATATAAGGTAGATAAGACTGATACTCGGAAATCCATATTACTCGGTTGCTTCCTTTGATTTATTATAGTTCTATTAAAGACCTTATCATCCGGCCAAAATTTGAGATCCTCGATGCTACAGATCAGGGAAACAAGCCGGCAGTGGGGAGTAACCAGTCGGAAGAGCGACAGATAATAGTACAGTCCTACTTGCACTACACAGGTACAGCTCGGCACTTTAAAGGCGGTGAGTCACTAAACAGCCAAACTAGACTGGCTTTTCTGCCGACAACGCTACGAAAAGACCCCCAACTACGGTATCTTCAGACTTATATTCCGGATCACATGTGCTTTTTCAAGTATCAGTGTCAGTATACTACGCAGACAGGGTGTCGGCATTTCCGGTTCAGTATTTTCGTACGATACTACAGTGGTATAGCCCGCAAAGGTGCTCCTTGCTCAGTGCACATTGTCCACCAGGGTCCACATCTACCCCCTACTCCTCGCTCCCTAAGGTAAAGGGACTTCCTCAACTGACTCTCCTTGACTGGGGATGATGCATCGCGATGCAACGGGTACTCTGACAATATCGAAAGGATCATGCGACCACCAGCGCGGGAACGAATCAGAACAAAGGTATTTACAATCTCCCGACTACGTAGTATCCCTGACATGGTGCGATCAGGGACTACATGTTGCAATCCGTTGGAGCTCCCCTGATTACATCCGATCCCTCCCCTTCTAGACCCGCAAGCGCGAGGAGTCCTTTGCGGCCGGGAACAATTGTGGGACAAGCGAGCCCAATCAGACCCCCGTCGTCCCCGCTAGCTGGCGTCAACCATGCCGAAACCGCGTGAGGATGATCTGACCTCCGAGCTCCAACGGACCAAAGGGTCCCCATAGTTATCCTCCGTAAGTGTCTAACACGCCATGGACCGCCCAACTGCGGGTGTGACTCGTTTTCTTTGCTTTGGACACCTGTGGAAATCTAAAACATGGGAGAGCGGGGGAAGGGCTGATCAACCTGTCGATGATAAACCCGAAGATCCAGAAATAACGCCATCGTAGGAACTTTTGTTTTAAATACGGAGTGCATCCCTCGGATCCTCCATCCCATTAGATTGTGTAAATTCTACTACAGATACATACTACCATCTTCAACTTCCTCAGTGCCTTGCTTTTATATTACCGTGCACGAGAGACAAGATACCCAGCAGCAGCTGAGCACAGGCCAGAACAACGTCCAGCGTCCGGCACAAGAAAAATATAAAACAAAGACAACAAAATGGCATTCCAGCACCAAGTCGGTGCAACGCTTCGCCAATTCTCCCACCACGCTGCACCAGCGAGCAACAAAGCTTCCGCACTGGCAATGGGATATCTGATAGCCGCGACTATTGTTCCGTTTGTGCCTCCCGCGATGGAGAGTCATAAGATTGCAAAGTCTGGCGAAAACACTCGACCAAGGTAAGCTCAGTGACGCAATACTGTCACGGCATGGAAATAATATATATTTTGGATGCTAATATTGTTTAGCCGGCATCCTATTCTCCACTGCCGTCATCGGTGAAACCTATACGAATACTACAACTGCATTTGTGGAGTTATGCTATTTGCATTGAATCATTTGAACGATATCGACGATACATGAGTATGGTGTCTTAGCGTTTCAAGCGGACACTTTTCCTGGCGAAGTTATTGTATTTTCAGCGGCATTGGGTGGGCTGCATAAGAGCAGTAAATTTAATTTGGTGGAATTATGCGACCACAAAGATCTTTTCAGGCATGATATATTCAATACAGCCGATTAATTCCTATACACAATATTTTTTGCGTTTTTCGACTACTAAAGGCAGTTTTGACGCAATTGACAAATCGTTGGAGATGAAACAGCTGCACTGTAATCGCCGTAGAAAGTTCGGCGCCACAAAAAAGGCCGGGCGAAAGAAAAGCTTTGCAGGCGAATGCCACTTCTTCAATTTTTGAATCCCTAGCATCCTTTCAATAAAGCATTATATACACCCTGTCCTGTGTATCGCCAATAGTCCTTTGTTCTCACGTCCCAAGGCCTTGAGTCCATGAGCCGCTAAGAAAATCTATCTCCTTTCCTCGACCGAAATGGCTCTGTTGTCTCGTATTTGCTCTTCTCTAGTACCCGCTGGCCTTCATTCTCAGCCTCATGTCTCGTCGGCGCAGGATCGCTACTGGCTTCTTGGCTTGGGCTACCTGCTGTATCGTAGCTCCGGGCAGTCGACGGTGATGGGGATGTTGTATCCTTTTCCAAATCGCTAATCAGTCTCTGGCGCTTCAAGTACGCGTCGTGACGGGCAGCGCGGTCTTCATTGATTGAGCGCTTGGCGAAAACGTAGGCGACTCCGCCAGCTGAAGGAAAAAGCGAATAGTCAGCAGGTGTTGGCTTTTATCATTATTCGCCGATTTGTCAAGCATTGCGATTGTATTGTTGGGTGATCGTTTTGTCGCCCATTGCCATCGATCAGAAGCATCGGATGAGAAGAATGTGCACATACCAACGCAAAGCGAGCCCCATCCTAGCCTATCAAGCACCGCGCAAGGCGTCTGTCAGAATTGACTCTGTCTCTTACACAAAGACGATAGGAAGAAGGGGGAAACGAGAGGAGTTATGGTTAAATGATGTCATACCAGAATGATTTGACCTGTGGTGCGGAGCAAAAAGATGACCAGTCAGAGGAATTAGAAGCAATTTTAGTGAGGCAATTGACGTACAGTGTTCATTTTGAATCAGCTTCAAGCTCTGATTATTGACAATTGGAGTTGTCGCGAAATGTGCAAAGAAGTGAGGAAATGGTATGGCATGTTTTTGAGATCATAGCTCTCTGCTGACTAGAGACGATCGGAGGTACGGAGCTAGGGTATTCCCGAGGGTTCGCCGAATAGCAGCTACGGCGGGGTGGAATGATTACATGTGCAGAAATCTATAAACATGAAGCTAGTCGCTGGTAAATATAAAAGAATGCCGTAGATCTTGACGGTAGTCAACGGCTAACTGGTGTGGTGTTGACTATCGCTCCTTTCTTATTCATCTGATTCAAATTCAATAAGATTTCTTCCCTTATTTCTTGTAAAGCTCTAATAATAGTTTACTGTAGGTATCACAGATATAATCAACAGTTTTTTAATTGATATACTCATAAATACTGAAGCGGAATAAAACCATTTCAGCATCTTAATTCGAGGTTTTTAATCGTCTATCATTGTTACCTAGCTAATATGCATCATTAATGTTGAAACATTATGGTTAACTATCTCTTATACAGAGCTACTAAGCATCAGTCTACGTACCATTTGTGTTTCAGCCTTGTGGTTGCTCAGCCTCATCTGGGCCTGACGTGGCATTGCAATGTGACCAGTTCAAACGCGAAAAATACAACTATTTCTAAACATCTTACAGTATCATGGATGTCTACCAAAGTATAGATACACGCATGATTTGTATATATTACAAGAGGACCTGGAGGCGCAGGGAAGCTCAGCGACACCGCCTTCTGCCTGGAGAAGATGTTTTATCTTCTGCTGAAAGCTCAAAACTTCAGTTTCTTACAACACGGAAAGATAGAGAATAACCTGGATGGGGCAACTTTCTGCCTTCACAGGTAGTTAATATGGCAGGCAGCAGCAATTCACACAGGTATGCCCTCATTGTGCTTCGAGTGTTATTGAGTTCCTCCTTAAACAACAGACATGTTGGTTTGAGCATGTATATGACTCACACTTAACCAAATCCATTATCCTTCTTGTTGAACATCAGTCTCACAATGATTAGCATTGATATGCAGGTTGATATCGGAAATCTCGGCCTTGCAAGTCTTTCTGCTGCCACGAATATGCTCGCAATCCTGTCCGCCGATGATGTTTCGCCGATTGCCATGATACAGGTGGAAGCACTGGGCTCCTTCTTTCTGGTTAGCGGTCCATATGCGGCAAAGACTTCAGATTATCTTCAGCGCTGCTCTTCAACTCGCCTTGAAAGATTATCTATAGCCATTGGCTGGCGCAAAAACGATGCGGCCTCCCTCATGGCAAAAAGTGCTGGCGGCCAAACAGCAGCACTTTTATGCACAATTCTTTTCACATTCTACGACGAATCTACAGCAGGCATAATATTATATGACTTGAGTAGCGCCCTTTTGCCAGCAGAGAAAGTTCTAGCAAGTGCAGCACAGCTAGCTGTTGCCGGCAAGCTTTTACACAACAAGATGAGTTGCTTAGGATTCGGAAATCTAATTGGAGAGCAGATAAAAAAAGTATCTAAGATATATGAACTGCTCTCAAGCCCTTTTCCAAAAAATCTAGTCGGCATTCTCACATCAAATGCGATGGTTGAGGTCCTACAATCCATTTCCATGGCACTTCGCTACGAGGGGAAGGTGGTTCGTATCACGGGCACTCATGGCATGGCCAATATCATGTCTATAATCATGATGTTGTTTCCAGACGACAGTCTAATTACGGTTGAAAAAATGGTCATCTTTGAAGGACGTCGTAATTCGATCGTCCTCGAGATCCTTGGCGGCAGGCATTCTTTGTCTCCCAGCAAAACTTCAGTGGAGACTATTTTGAGGACCCAAGATAATTCTAATAATTTGAAGCTGCCTTTCGTATATCATTCTCAAATCAGACCGAAAGCAGCGGGAAATTATGCATTTCAGTGGGACGGGTGGCTAAAAGGGGCTCTTCAGCTTGAATTTGCAAGGATTGGAGTTCCATGTTCGACAACGCTTTTGGAGGCGGTTGGGCACGTGCTCCTTGTTCTCACAAGATTGGCAAATCCAAAGGCAAGCAGCAATGGACTACGCAATTCCAATCAATACCCATTTCTCTCTTTTCCGCTTCAGGAACTTTTTGGGCACTATTCGACGAACGCGATTATAAAACGATGCAACGCTGTTCTCGGCATCTCGTTGTCAACTGCTCATTATAACAATCCCCACGATGCATTGTCAGCTCTCATCGGCATTGCAAGTCGGGAGACAACTTCTCACCATTTGCAGTGCAAATGTAAACAGTTGTGTGAGCCCAAGATAGTTTGGGACCAATCCCGCGACGATAAACGCTGGTATCCCTGTCCAATGCATCATTTTTGGTCCGCCGTCAGGTGTTGTATTAATGCCGGATTCTTGAGCTTATTTGTTGAAACCGAAGAACATGCAACTGTCGATACAGATTCATTTTGGCGATCGAGTTCCATTGTAGGCGATCCATATAAAACTAATCAATCTAGCCGTGTAATGGCAACAAATTTTCTCATCGACTTTGCCAGTACTCGCCTGTCAGGTAGCGATCTTTACGGCGCACTCTTTTATACGTTTTCAGGGCACAATCAAGATTCCCTAGCCTGCGGAAAGAATGGCAGTCTCTTCTTTCACTCAGCTCTTCAGTCATTAGAACTTTGTGCGTCGACCATGTACCGTCTTTGGATTCTTGCTGATGGCCAAATTATTTACAATGACCACTATTATGCCATTCTCTGTAGCAAAGATCACGATACTACTCTTTTTAACACATCAGCATCAATCGGCGGTGGCCAATGGATTATCCCGTCAAATTTTGGTACGCCTGAGAAAGTTCTTATCACGGTTCGAGATCGCGCCAATTACCTTTCCCTCCATATTGATGCTCGTGTTTCTGGCCAGGTATTTAGGCTTGATCTCCATAAATGCATCAATGGATATCTATCAGCACGCAGGACTCTGCCATGTGGGCATAGTTCTTCTACGCCGCTGGATGTCTCCCAACTATCTGGTTATATTGCATCCAGTACAATTATTCCTCCAAAGAGCAGAAAAAAATATAAACCCAAGCAACTGACAATTGTGCAGACTAAGGGAGACTCTAGAGCACAACTTTTTGCCTGCGACTACGAATATAAAACTATGATACTCTATCAATGCTGCCTTTCTTGTGCTATAAAGCAGCTTGGATACCCGGGGGAAGATATATCCGGGCCATATATGATCATTGTATCTTGAGGAGATTAAAAAGCGGGGTCAGTAATTCGTTTACTCACAGCCAGACATTTTGTCATGCACTTTGAGAAGTCAAAGACAACATGACGAGAAGGCTGCCTTGCAAATTTTGACTACTCCTGACTATTGCTCACCGGGGAGAGGGGCGGCGATTATGGGCGATCTTTTCGTTGGATAAATTGATGATCATTGGAGACCTAGAAGAAAGTGCTGCTCGAACGCTTGATTGGAGCGGTCGTCCACGTACAGTCTCATTGCAATGACCTGCGTGGTTGACGAGAAATCCCCAAAAACATACAACGATTTAAAATGATTTCGAGTTTTCCGGCCTTTTGTTTCGTATATTTGGTGTTTTATTGCAGAGTTCTTACGCGCTGGATCATCCATATCTTGACTTTTATCTTCTGCTTGACTAAGTCTATCATCTTTGTCTTACACTCTTATCAATGAAGCAATAGCTTCTAGTGACTTAGAACTTTCGGTATTAGAATTAAGTGTTAGCAATTATTTTTCATGCTTTATATCCACCTCGTCAGCTATGAGCCTATGAATCATGATTGTCCATCTAAGCCGACTCGAACCTCGAGCAAGCTACGCCATACTTTCTGTGTATGCCTGGTCTAGAGTTTTGCTTTTACCTTAAAAGACCAACCTAGAAGCCCAGACCAAAGACCACCTTGGTGTAGAAATTCTAGGCAAAACCGAGCCAGACCAGACCAACTGACACCCTAAGAATGCACTTCCAGGCCGTTTGCAAGGTAGAGTAGACGTATCTAGATATCTATATTCCCTGTATATTTACGACTAGGGTATCCGCTGGGACCAGCACACAGAAAATCCTTGGTCTTTTATACAGTCGACCCGAACCAAGTATAGAATTTTAACAATAGGTCCAGACCACCTTGGGTCGGTCTTTTAAACATGCCTCTACCAGTTTATAATCATTATTGATATTATCTATTTTAGAAATACATTGATAACCAGTTCAGACGCGAAGGGAATGTAGACATTTGGATTTTTGATACATCTACTCTACCTTACAAACAGCCTGGAAATGCATTCTACTTTATAGGGTGTCCGTTGCTCTGATCTTTGTCTGCAGTGTCCACCAAGGTGGTAGTGGTATTTGGTCTGGGAGCCTGTGTTGGTCTTTATCCTAAAGATAAAGAGTTAAAAACCAAACTCCAGACTAGGCATAGGTGGTATCTTATTAACTAAAACCCATCTATGTACAAATTTAATATAAACGTGCGTAGTTTAGGCAGATCACCAGCATTCTAAGGATAATTCCATAGATATAATTCTGCTCTTTTAAGATATTGAGAGAAGTGTTTCATGGTCCTAATAACAAAGAAAAATAATACAAATATAAACACTCAATATAAATTGGATAAGTAAATAATTCGCTTGATTAGACGTTTTGGAAAGTAAAAGACGACTATGAGATAATGATATTCTACCAGATTATCGTTTATGTGAAGGGTATATACAAAATGTTGCTAATATTCAGTGCTCTATAACCTACTGCTCTGCAGACGACGCGCCGCCTCCGCGAGCACTACTTATGCGTTTCTCGAGCGCTACAGCGCTGGCCTCCATCTTCTTATAAGCCCATGAAAAGGTCGGGTAGAGGAACGGGCGCAGGTCATAACGGTTATCATCTGGACTGTACTGCTCGGCGTGGTAGCTCGGGGTGAGGACGGTCATCTTGTGGCGATTGATGGCGTAGTAGTGGAAGAAGCGGCGAGTCTTTTCATAAATTTCGCGCGGGCTGTAGTGGTCTGACCAGAGATGTAAAAGCCTGGTGTACATGCCCCAGGGGCCCAGCTTGTGCACCTTGCGCAGCCGGCCAAAGACGCTGAGCTCGGCATACGTCATGCCCATGTCGGCTTCGTCGCTTTGGACGTATGTCTCGGTGATGGGCTCGAGCTCGGCAGTTGGGGTTGCGGTTAAGAATTCTTCTAGAATAGGGAGATTGAATTCATGCTGGGCATAGGCGATGAATCCCTTGAGATCGGTCTTTGAGATTCCGCCGATGGGGTTGACATCGGCTGAAGAGCAGTCGTATTTGGTCAGGTAGCCTCGTAGGGATTCGTCCACGTTGGCAGAGCCCAGGACAAGCAGGCCGCCACCGTTGCGGCGCTGGCGGAAAGTGGGGAGAAGCTGGGCAAAGAGGTAAGCTAGAACCATGCGTGAGCGGGCCTGGATGTTTTGTAGCGCGAGGTTTTCTGCCCATCCTCCGCCTTGGGATCGGAAACGTGGGGTCCATTTGGCCCATGTCGAGAAGACACTCAGCACGGCCGAGGTCATTGAGTCAATGTTGAGGTCGACGTGATAGGCGCCGATATCATGAGCGAGCTCCTTGGCGCGCTTACGGGTCTCTTTGCTGGAGTTGGTTGTTCCCATGAAGCAGGTGTGGAAGAGCCGGCCACAGAGCTCTTTGGCATCAGCAGGCTCCCACTGTGAGTCATCGGGTTCGCCGACAATGCGTCGGGCGTCCTTGATGACCTGTTCATTCCCGTCTTGGATTGCCTGCACGACAAGACGACACATTGAGTAAATGATAGTTGCAGTGGCACAACTGTCGATGCCACCGCTTAGAGGGATGAAGAAGCCAGCTGCGCCCGACCGACGCAGGTAGTCCCATAACCAACAAGCCGGTCCAAGCGCAATCTCCTCTTCCGGTTTGTGATATCTGATTTTGATCTCCTCCGATGGGCCAATCAGTGGATCGACATCCTCTTCCCTCTTCGACAGTCGCACGTTGACCTCAAGCCGTGTATATTTTGGTGCTTGTTGCGCCTGCAGTCCCCGACTCGGAGTACACCGGAACCTCCGCACGTCTTCGAGGTCAACCGTGGCAGTGACCACCTCCACGTCGGTGAGGGAGAATTGTGTGCCCTGCGCAACTACCTGACCATTGATAATAATGGAAGCAGAGCCATCGTAGTATAACCGGTCTCCATCACAGCCCTGCTGATTGGCATAAAGATATATGCCACCACATTTCTTTGTTGCTTCCAGTATCAGCTCCATTCTTGTGTCCAGCTTGCGTAGCTCGTGGTGACTCCCGCTCGAGTTGGTAAATATTTCGACTCCGTCTAATCCCATCGGTCCATGCGGTGCAACCGGGGTGAAGAGCTCTTCGCATGTTTCTGCTCCCACGCAAGTGTCCTTTGTGCTGATCAGCGCATCACCGAAAGGTACCTTTTCCTGTCCCGTAATCTTTCCAACAATTGTTTCCAGATAATACTCCTCAACCTGTTGTGGTTTAAGCCATGGAGTAAAGTAGCGCATTTCTCGGTAGTTTCCATCATTTGCCAGCCACATCTTGGGGCGGATCAGAAGGATTTTGCGGTTATAAACAATGACTCGGCAGTTGTAGCGGACATTCTTATGCCTTACAGGCATACCGATATCGAGAAGAATATCCTGACAGTCTTCATGGTCGATAATCTTGGCAAGCATCTCCCATGAGTGCAGGAACGTGTCTCCTTCAAGGAAATGGTCGAGGCAGCCATATCCAGTAATCTCAAGCTCCGGTCCTACACGTAACGTCGCGCCAGCTGCTTTGGCTTTCTGGATGCTCTGAATGATGCGTTCCGTATTTCCTTCAAAGTCGAGTGCCCATTGATTTAGGGCACAAGTCGCAACCGTAATTAAGTGACCCATATTGAATCCAGGTGATCGATAAGCTCACTATAACGAGCACAAATGGCGGGGAATCTGGAGAGAGGAAGCGAGAGGATGAGTCTTGTCGGCAGAAATCCAGCGGTGGGATGTCCGGAGCTTAGCTTTATCGATAGATTAGATAGCCTCAGCCCCCAAAAATGACACCCTTTGACCTAGCATGAGAGAATAATCAACATGACTTATTCCTTTTTCTTTTCAATTGCAAATTACTTATCATGTGCAGCTCACGGAGATTTATCTGAATGATTATTAAGGCTAACTCCGTGAAATTCAATCAGGTGTTCAATCATCAATCAATAGCCGTAGGTCTTTATCATTTAAAAGAGTTACATTCTCCGGCAATTGGAATCGGTATGCTTTTACAAAACGTTGCAAAATGCAATTTCAGTATAGAGGGAATGAGATTATTTTGTATGAGAAGCCAACGGGACACAGCCGGCATTCCGCGCACTCTAACGCTTTTGGCTAAAGAAGAAAACGCTCAATAAAAGAAGATTTGGACCCAAAATATGGTCTATAGTGAACGGCGAAGAATTTATGAAATGACGCTGTGACAGATAACCTAGCAGTATGAAAAACAAAAAAAAAATAATCATGGTCTAATAATCCTACAATCAGAATGATAAACAGGACCAATCATCCCACCTTGAAATATCTAGGTCCGGTAATCACCGTTGATAGTGACATACTCGTGGCTGAAATCGCAGGTATAATACACGGCTTCCTCGCCGGGCTTTTCGCTCAAGCGCACCAGAATCTCGAGGTCTTCCTCCTCGAGAATCTGTGCGGCACGGTTCTCATCGACGGCCTCAGGCTCTCCCTTGACAAGGAGCTTCAGCTCAGGCGATCCATCGGTGGGCACGAAGCTCACGCTGGTTTCGGTAGGGACGACGGAGTCGACGCCACACTCGGACGCATAGCCAGTGGCGCACAAAATGCGGCCCCAATTTGCGTCCTTTCCATAAAGCGCGGTCTTGACGAGTGGCGAGCGAGCAATCGAGCTGGCGACCTTCTTTGCATCCTCATATGATGCGGCGTTCGTGACGCGGATGGTCACAAATTTGGTAGCTCCTTCGCCATCGCGCACTACAAGACTGGCCAAGTCCGCAGCAAAAGACGTCACTGTGTCTCGAAGCTGGAGGTAGTCTTCTGAGTATGGCGTTGATTCCTTGATGGTCTTGAATGGGGTAGGAGGCGCGGCGGCACCGTTGGCGAGAAGCGCAACTGTGTCGTTGGTGCTCGTGTCACCGTCAATGGAAATAGCGTTGAAGCTTCTGTCCACGGCGTATGTGAGGATCGACTTGAGCGCTTCGGGAGCAACGGGCGCGTCAGTGCACATTATTCCCAGTAGAGTAGCCATGTTTGGGTGAATCATTCCAGCACCCTTGGTCAGTCCAGCGAGGCGGTAGGTCACGTTGGGGGTGGACGGGAGGGTAAATTCGCGGGTCATGAGTTTGGGGAACGTGTCAGTAGTCATGATGGCACGCGCGGTCAAGTACCATGCATCGTGGGAAGAATCAAGGTTCGCATGGCCTGTGGGGATTTTGGACAGGATCTTGGCAATCGGCAGACTAAACATATCAATTTGTTAGTTTGATTGATGTTGCTTGAAACGTTCACGCAGAATTGTGCGAGATGAAAGGGCAATTAGGCTTACGGCTGGCCGATCACACCCGTGCTCATAACAATTGTACTGCTTCCCTGGCCATCGTCCGGCTCGCCTTGCGCGCTGAAGCATCTGTCTACTTCGGCAGCCATACTGCGAGCATCCTCAATTCCTTGCTTGCCGGTGACAGCATTGGCGCAGCCAGAATTGATGACTACACCACGGATTCCGCTGCCGCCACGCTTCTGCAGCACTTCTCTGCTAACAGTCACTGGCGCGGCTTGAAACTTGTTCTTGGTGAAGACTGCTGCGCCCGAACATGGTTTCTCAGACGCAATGATAGCGAGATCGGGGAAGCGGGTGTTGGATGCTTTCACGCCAACGTGCGTTCCGGATACGACGAAACCCTGAGGGTATGCGCCACTTGTTGGCACATATTTTGCTTTCGCATGAGGAACTTGGCCCTCAAGAGGTGGAGAGTAGTGTCGAATTTGTCCCCGGGCGGCGGATCGAGTCAAACGCCCGAGCGTGGAGGAGGGCTTGAGCGCCATTGATAAGGCAATTTTCGAATTTGCGGAATGAGATTTAAATCCGCAAGCAACCTCTTTAATAGCAGCCGGCTGTAGAGAAGAGGAATTGCCTCGTTCCTTCGCAAAGGTATATATGTAGACTGGTGATTTCGTGAGTCACCAATGTTACTCAAAGCCCCGCGGAACGTGGATGAATCAATTTCAGGGACTGCGATAACCCAGGGTTTCTGCTGCTGATAACTTTTCCAATTGGGTTTAGTTCGCTTCTGTCCTGAAATTCGGCCCTGGAGCCAATGACGCTCGGCATCCACTATAATCATCGGCGGTAACTCCTGTCAAGCTTATAAAAGTGATTTTTATTTTCCACATAAGAAAGGGACATGAAAGTGATAAGAGGAGAAACGGGTAATAATAAATGCCCTAGGCCACCAACCACACTACTGGAAACATTACGTACAATTACTCTATATAATAATCCTGTGGTAAGTCCTTCATAGTGGTATCGCGGCCCCATCACCTCTTGGATCACTTCCAGCACTATACACGACTTTTCCGTCTTCGTAATGCGCCCTTATGACTTGTCCTCTGCCAAACAGGCCGCGCTCCCAGCCTTTCACAATTTCTACCTCGTGGCCTAATTCCTTTAATTCGTTGGCTGTTTCCTCGGAAATACCTTCCTCGAGATAGACTGTACGATCGAGGGTCTTGCCCTGCTCGGGCGTGCCTGCACCGATGCAGATGCGGGGTGCATCTAGAGCTGCTTGCGGGTTGTATTTGAAGGCCAACATGTTCAGCAAGACCTGGACGTGGCCCTGTGGCTGCATGAAGCCTCCCATGACACCATAGACGGTATGCAACGAGTTGTCCGTGGGGTTTGTCACCAGGGCGGGGATAATCGTGTGATAAGGTCTCTTGTTCGGAGCGAATATGTTTGGGTGCGTCGGCGGAGACAAAACAAAGTTGGCTCCACGATTTTGGAGAGTGAACCCACATCCACGCGGGATAACAGCAGTTCCGAACCCCCCGTAATTGCTGTTAATAAAGGAGATCCCGTTCCCTTGTGAGTCAGTGACGGCAAAGTAGACGGTATCGCAGTGCTGATGGGCGGGAGAGGGCTCGCCATGAGACAATGGCGGCGAGGCACGTTTTGGATCGAAGAGTTTGGCGCGTGAGGAGAGATAGGATCGGGAAATGAGCTGAGCTGGCGTGACGGGGGAGAAGGCTGGGTCTGGGTCAGTAACCCACCATGCAGCGTCGGAGAAGGCGATTCGCAGAGATTCAACAACGGCGTGAAGATATCTGTCACAAAGGAAGAGCGATATTAGTGCCAAGTGACTCTAGAAGAGGAGGATTCTGAGCGAGGAGAGAGAATAAAAAAGCGAGAACATACTCTGCGCAGTTATGCTCATGTTCTTGAAATTTTCGAATCTTGCCAGTGCGTTCAAGTTCTTCAAGAATCCCGAGTGCCATTAATGCGACTATTCCCTGCCCGTTCGGGGGATGCTCCCAGATTTCTACGCCCTGAGAGTGTGACGAGGTTTCGTCCTCCCCATCGATGTGTTGGCTTTGGGCCGTGCCAATATCTTGTCCATTGAATTTGAGCGATATTGGTTCAACTTCCTCACTCCCGTGTTCCATATGTTTCTTAAGGTCGTCGAGAGTTAAATGTCCGCCAAGGTCCTGGACGACTTTGATCAAGGACTCTGCTACGAAGCCTTCATAGAATCCCGATTTGCCTTTCTCGCCAAGCAGTCGAAATGTATGTGCTAAATTGACATTTTTCATCAACTGCCCGGGCTTAGGAGCGCTGAAGCCATCAGGGGAGCTAGGGTCTGGACGAAGCATTTCGGCAAAATTTGGTGATGCATTTCGAAGCATGCGTTCTCCTGCGCGCCACTTTGAAATTTTAGCTTCAGCTCTTCAAATTGATCCACATAGGACAAATAACACCTACGAATGTTGATGAGAGCTCAGACACAGGGAAACCCTCTTCGCCAAGTTCGATAGCCGGCGCGAGGATCTGGGACAAGGTCACTTTGCCGCTACCAAATTTCTCAACCGTGTCTACCCATCCAGCTGCAGCTCCAGGAGCTGTAACAGAATGCACACTCGTCATGGGAATTTTACCGCTCTCGTTGGGAGCTATACCGAGCTCTTTGCGGATTCCTTCGAGAGTAACATTTGAGGCAGATCGGCCAGAGCCATTGAGTGCACGGACTTTGCGGGATTCTTTATCGTAAAAAAGGGCAAACATGTCTCCTCCAATGCCGGTAGAAGATGGCTCTGTCATGTTCAGCGCGGCAGCTGTGTTTTAAAAAGTCAATGTTGTTGTTGCTATTGCAGGATACATGGAGTAGGCGGTTGAAATTACCGACTGCTACGGCTGCGTCCTTTGTGGGAGTAGTTAGGAACAAAATTGAAACATAACAGGAAATAGTATATGAAGAAGGAACAAATACTTACAGCAGCATTGCCTCCCTCTCGTAGTATTCTCAGCCCAGCCTGCGCGGCCAAAGGCTGAGTGCACGCCACCATTCCATGGGTGCTGTGCACTACACTTCGGCGACTGGGATAAGATATAAATTCCGGGTCCGAAGCGGGATATATAGCACTTGCATTGAGAGGCATGATGGCTCTCGGACGTTATGAAGGGGGCAAGTTATTGAACGTTAACGCTCAATTGACTGTTCCGCACAATAATATATATCTTAGTGTTGAAATCTTGAAATGCTCAATTGTATGTACCTGTAATGGTATAGGACGCTCTTGTCGTATTAAAGAAGTACGTTGAAAGTGTCATGATAGCTCGAGAAGCAATGTATATAATAACTAGAGCTTCCCTCTCCCCTGACACCCCGCTCTTCAGGGTCCTTATCCTACTTTGGCATTCAATCTCCTTATCTCCAATGGCGTCTTAAGTTCATCGTAGGTCGACCCCACTAAACAATTAGATCGGCATGTCATCATCCTCTCTCACGGGAGACTGTCGCGGCAATCGGAGTTCGGCTGATTTTCCGCCGAACCGACCCGCTGGTTTGCGACATGGCGATTCAAAACTTTGGTCAATGATAACTGCACGTTGTCTAGCCCTGCCAATTGAGACCCTTTTTAACAGGACGATGCTCAGCAGCAAAAGCAGCAGCTGGATATGTCGCAGCTGCCTTCTGCGGGCTTTTCGCCCTATTACTCGGCGACCAGCACGGTTCTATAGCTCCGGTACTGAACCTCCATTGATCCCCCATTGAAGCCGCACCTCTTCTGCGTATAAAAATAGTATTGACATTTAGATCTAGCCACAACGCAAGAATTTCTGTCAAAACCGCTCCTGGATCGCGCGCGATCCCTTGCAGCAGAGCACACGAAATTAACAGATAAACTTGCGAATGACTTCGACACGGGCACGGCCAAGAAAGTTGGCGAACTTACACGGGTCGTGCAGGCGTTGAGCGCATGGGATAAAGCAAACAACGTGAGTTAGTTCAATGCACCCACGGGGCCGCCTTGTATTGCTCCATTCGAGGCTAATATGTCAACTTTGGCCTATGGAATGTAGTCACTAGACGAACTTAACACCATCCTCACTGATCAACAAAGCGATGCGGAGCTGCGCTCACTCGCCGCCGATGACATTGCCTTGACCACCGACGAACTCTCTCAACTTTCACGCAGCCTCCAACTCGCGCTAATCCCTCCTCATCCCTTCGAACATCTCCCATGCCTTCTCGAAATCCGTCCTGGCGCGGGTGGTTCTGAAGCCGCCATATTCGCCTCAGATTTACTGCGCATGTACCAAGCGTACTGTTCGAACCGCGGGCTGCGCGGAAGCATCCTTAAGCTTGAAGAAACGGACTCGACAGGCAGTGCGTCGAATGCCATACAAGAAGCTATTCTCGAAGTGGAAAACGAAGGCGCATACGGTATTCTGCGTTGCGAGGCAGGCGTGCATCGTGTCCAGCGTGTGCCGGCGACGGAGAGCAAAGGGCGAGTTCATACCAGTGCCGCGTCAGTACTGGTCTTGCCCTCGTTTCCGAGCAATGGCAATGAATCGGATCAGAATATTGAAGAAATGTTCAATGATCCGAACAGCGATTACTATATAGATCCGAAAGATGTGCGGACAGATATCATGCGCGCGCGAGGAGCGGGTGGGCAGCACGTCAATACCACTGATTCGGCCGTTCGTTTGACTCACTTGCCTACCAATACGGTGGTGAGTATCCAGGATTCCAGGTCGCAGCCGAAAAATAGAGAAAAAGCGTGGAGGTTGCTGCGGGCAAAGATTGCGCAGGCCCGCCGTGAGGCGCGAGAAGAGGAAATGATCAGCTTGAGAAGAAGTGTGGTGGGTGTTGCGAAGATGGGTCGCGGTGACAAAGTGAGAACGTATAACTATAACCAGCAGAGAGTGACGGATCATCGGAGTGGTATCACCGTGCATGATTTGCAAGATATCATGGAGGGAGATGGAAGTTTGGAGACAATCATGGAGAGCGTGAGAAGCTGGTTAAGTGATCAGGAGCTGGAAGAATTGATGATCAGTGAACAGGCTCAAGATCAAAAAGCCCAAGGGCAACAGAACTCGAAAACTAATAAGAAGGCTTAGTGGGCGTGCTGGACGAGCATTATGTAGCAACCATTTCAGCTCTATCTCTCATCACTATAGCAGGACAATCATATTGCAAGTGGAGCAGAAAAGCCCCGAAACCACGGGTATTATAGAGATGTTAATTTTGAGAATCGATGTAGTATATTAAAGCAGATTCAATATAAAGACGCATAATTATAGAGCATTTCGAATAAAATGAAAACGCGAGGATTGCCAAATTTCCCTCAGAAATTTGAGAGAACACGCAACTGAAGCCCGAAAATAACACAAAAGATCGCACCTGCGGAAATATCCTTCTCAGCTACCCTTTGCAAAAGCAAACCGCGAACGGACGAGAGAGGCATTTCAAGAAGATGCTACGGCTGCTTCGGGGAGGCTTTTCTCTTCCATTCCCCGCGAGTTCACCCTCTGAGAGAAGGATCTGTGTGGCGAACCGTGTCCAGGTGGTGAGCTTCCAATACTTCCCACGACTCTGTGCAAGGAAGCTACTCTAGAGGGGCTACTGACACTATTTCTCCGCCGCGTACTCCTGTTGTTCAGCCTGGCGCTTAGGGCGGGGCGGGTCCGCCGTGTCTGTTCTTCTGCTTCCCGTTGACCGGCAAGCACCATATCTTCATCACCCCAGACAGCAATTCCCCGAATTAGACTCAATGGGGCTTGTCCGCCCACGTAAATGTAAGGCACAAGTACCCATTTTGAATCTTCTTCAGGAGGACTGCCAAGTTCGCTGTTGGTGTCTGATATTGGCGGCATTGGCGAAACATCCCATTCACCGATGTCGGTATTGATAGTTGTGCAAATCCTGCCAGATTTCCGTTGCGATTTGTCCCATGCCAATGCAGCTGTCTCCAAGAAAGCAATGACTTCTTCCTCAAACTGTGCTCGATCAGTCGAAGTAAGAAGGGGGCTCATAACATCTCCAAGCTCTCGAGCCTTGGCACAAATGACCTTGCCGCGATGCTCCTTTTCGTCTGATGAATAAATCTTCTGAATGAGTGTTCGCATCACAGCCTCTTCATGGGGCAGTTCTTTGAGTCTCTCAAGAGCATCTTTTGGGAAACGACCGCTCCGTACCACGTTGGGCTCTTGGAAAATTTCGTTCTGGAGACAATCCACTAGGAAGCCCTGAGCTCGGTACATGCGCAAAAATTGAGAGGGAACAGAATTCGATATCGGAATCGTACACCGATTTTGGAATCCGCTCTGCTGAAGCATTTTGAAGATTTCGTCCTTCCACATTGTAAGCGTGATTGCATGAAATGTTTCAAGAGTGACACGTACAGGCTCTAGCCCCGGTGGCAGGTCACGAGAAAAGTAAAATTTCGTAATTCGATCAAGATCTTCGAATAGTATATTGAACTCTTGTCGACTTCATTTTGTAAGTCACCCGAAACACATTCAAGAAAGGTTTGACTTACATGAATTCGTCCACTTCCTCTCCGCCCACTCTTTCCAAAACATCTTTCAGTTGCTGTTGGATCGCATGTAGCGCTTCGTCTTTACTTTCAAGTAAAGTTGATGTCTCGTCAAGCCTTTGCTCGGTCAAGGTCAAAGTCCTTGTGGTTGCTTCAATCTGGCGACGTAAATCTTGCAACTGTTTCCTATTGACCTCTTCTGCATTAAGCTGCGACTGTTTGAGCTCGGCGTCAAGTCTATTGCGCTCAATATTCCACGCGCTGTAGCGAGATTCGAACTGGATGAATAAACTATCCTTAGCTTGCTTTGCTTTGTCCAGCTCATCTGACTTGGATTTGAGCTCTAGGCGGGCACGGGACAGTTCATCCAGGCTTGCCTCGAGCCTTGAAAAGTACTCTGAGAATTTCTGAAGCTCTCTCGTCGAAGCCCAGAAATTTTTCCATGTGTCTAAAGGAGGCTCTTCGCCATTGCGAACTTTGGTAGGCATGGTTGAAATTAATGCGGCAGAAGGGGTAGTAGTCCGCGCTGTCTGAAGTAGAGGATCTCTTGGACAATCTCAAATAGTTGGGGGGGGGGG